>NW_024429475.1:0-4975 GCF_017639785.1 Mesocricetus auratus
TCTGGTGGTTCCTTCCATAGATGAGTATAAAAAAATAAAACAAGCTTGTTTCTAACTTAAATTTTTAAAAGGAAAAAAGAAATACTCTCCTGAAAAAGAATTGTCTTAATGCTTAACTGGCTTTCTTGTCATGACTTGTAATGAAGGGCATCTGCTTGTTCCAATACAGAGTTGTGTTCCCATTAATGTTGAAGTCTGAGTGGATTCACAGTCTAGTATTGAGAGTGTGGTCTACTGAAATATGCAGTGCTCTAGAATTATAGAACTAAAAGGGAAGTAAACACACACTCATGTTTCATTTGTCGCAATGTAAAACAGTAGTATCTCAGTAGTCTACATTAGTCTTGATCAACTCCAAATTTGCTTGAGCTCCATTCCTGTGTTGTTAGCAGAAATCAGAGAACTCAATTTCACAAGTCACATTTATCATTTATAGCTGATATTACTGTTCTTTAAAACCACTCATAGCACATTCCCAGAACATATGAAAACTGCTAGTTTTTCTAGTATATCCTATGTAGTTCACAGCATGCAGTCCTTCTTTAAATACATTCTTTTTCTTTTATTAAGCTTGTTTTGTTTTCTCATTTTGTTTATGTCACAACATCCTAAATCACTCTGCTTGTTCTGTTCATTCTGTTAAAGTTTTCCAACTGTGATGACCTAAATCTTAAATAGAGAAAATAATAATAGGCATGCAAAAGATGAATGGTGAAACCACAGCAGACCTAACCACACTCTAATAGCTAAAGGAGATTAAGGAATATTTTGAGTTGGAGAAATGGTCTTCCTCTGGGAAGAAATATTTGGCTATACAAAATTTGTATTTGTTGAGAAAATATCCCTCCTTTTTCACTACAGAACAATTTGCTTTCCATTCTTTGTACATTCATGGACTTTATTCTGATATGTACTTAATTATGTACAAAAGAACACAAATCCCTAACTACACAAATTCCTGTTCATCTGTCACTTTTTCATGTCTTCTTTATTTCCCTTTATCATTATTGTCTCCATGCCTTCCTACCCACTTCTGATCATTTACCTTTTCATTAATCCATTTTAATACTCTTCTTTCCTACCATTTTTGGCCTTGATTGTCATTTTCTTCCTTTGTGCTGATTTCCTTTTTCCATTTTAAATGTTCTTTCTTTCAAATTTGCTTTCCATTTTTCAATTATGTCATTTATTGGAGCTGCAGATTAAAGTCATGGACCAAAAAGAACTCAGATAATATTTGTGCAAAGTAATCAGACATCTATTAATAATGCAAGGAGTTGGGAGCACTGCATGTTAGTATACAGTGAGACATATTGATTATATAGTAGATGAGTAGATATCCACGCATGAACTGGATCCTACTTCAAACCAATGAAATAGGAAAAGCTTCTTGTGTCCATGTACCATTTGTGACTTACCTAGAAAATACCCATTCACCTATAGCTGACTCACAGTTAAACTCGTGGTACTTTTCTCAAACTTGGTCATTGTGCAGAGGAGAATCGCAAAGATTAACTTTGAAAAAACCTTATGGACATCCATTTTAAGACAAGTTATCTGTCCTTGGTAAAGGGCTCCTTGAATAGTAGTTGAAGAAAGGGTAACATGGGAGATACATTTAATCCATGATAGGGGTTTGCATTTAGAGAATCCAAAACACAGTAAGGGGAAATGAAATCTGTGTTTCTCATCTATGAAGCAAGACAATCCTCAAAATATTGATAAGACATGGAACAGCATTGCATGTATGTAGTAGATGTGGTAAAGCAAGCATACTAATTTTCCCCTCCAAGTTTAAACAAGGGCCATATATTAATCTTTGGTGTATATCCCACACAGATACAGCTACCAACTAGAACACAGTTCACCATAGGATAAAATTCAGAGATCACAGAGGTGATGTTTCTCCTCCTAATATAGTGGTCTATAATTTTGGACTGACTAGATAAGGATATCTTCATTCACATTTATTCTTTGTGAACCATCATCATGACTATGGCAATTCTTAAAAAGGAAAACATTTGTTAAGAATGATCATGGCAAACTACCATAGAAAATGATCTCCAATAATCTAGTTCTTGTAACAGGGTTATAACTTTCTCCTGTTGCCACTGAGCATGACATCTCCCACTAAGGACTAGCCTCCAACTTGATGACTAATATATCAGGTTTGTATCATCATCCTGCTGTCAAGGGCCCCTCTGATAGTTCAAGCTTCATAATTGTCTCCAACAAATGGAGGGCATTAAAAACATATAGGTGGATCTAGTGAATTGAATCTAAGACCCTGATATCAATTCTTACCACTAGTAACGCCAGATTTTGACAAAGAAGCAAAAATGTTACAATATAAAAAGGAAAACTTCTTTAATTGTGCTGCCATAACCGGAGGTTAACATGAAAAACACTGCAAATAGATCCATATCTGTCTCAGAATCCAATTAATACCATTCTTGGGCATTTACCAAAAGACAAAAAATCATCCTACATGTACTTTTGTTTAAATGTGTTCATAGTGTCTATTATTCATAATAGACAGCGCATGGAACCAACCTGATTCCTCTCAACCAAAGAATGGAAAAGAAAATTGTGGCACTTTTCCCCAGTGGATTACTCCTCTCTGGTAACTAAATGGTGTCCTTAGAAAATTTTCAGGCAAATGGATTGAACTAGGAAAAAACAGCCTAAGTAAGGTAAAACAGACAAAGAAATTGCAACATTCTATTTTGTCACCTTTAAGTCGATATTAGCTGTAGAGCAAAGGACAACCAGACTAGTGTCCATAGATCCTGAGAAGCTAGATAACAACTAGGAACCTGAGATGGAAACATTGATCTCCACGGGATGAGAATTTAGATAATATCTTCAGTGCAGTCTTAGAGTGTGGTGGATGGTAAGTGTGGGATTGGGAATGAAAAGAGGAGGGAATGAGATGGACTAGGCAGGGAGGGATGCAGTATCAAAGCAATGAAAAGGATATCTTTTTTTGCTTTGGACACAGGCATTCTCTGTATTTCTTTGGTGCCTGTTCTGGAACTTGCTCTGTAAAACATGCTGGCTTCAATCTCACACATATCCACCTGCATCTGCCTCTCAAGTGCTGGGATTAAAGATGACCCTGCAAAAAAGATACCTTAATGAAGAAAGCCACTATGGGCTTCTGGAGAAACTGGTGTTTTGAGTATTACATGGTGAGTGTAAATTTTTTGGCTCACTGTATTTCGTTCTGTAGGATACTTGTGCTTACATAGACATGTCGTTCTTTAGGTTTGGAAAGTTTTCTTCTAAGATTTTTTGAATGTGTTTTCTGCACCATTGATCTGGGCTTCTTTGCCTTCTTCTCTACCTGTTATTATTGGTCTTGTCCTGGTGTCCCATATTTCATGTATATTTTGTATTAATGATATGTTGGACATAAGATTTTCTTTGGTTAATGAATCTGATTTACTCTAGCTTATTTTCAGAACCTGAGGTTCTCTCTTCCATCTCTTTTATTCTGTTGGTTATGCTTCCATCTGTAGTTTCTGATCATTTACCTACTTGGCTTTTGTTTTCATTACTTTCTCTATTTCAGTTTTCAGGTTTTGAACTGTTTTAATTGTTTCCTTCCTCTCTGTGAATGTTGGTTGTTCTTGTGTTTCCTCATATTCTATATGAGATTTGTTGATTTCTTGCATCTTTTGGTTTGTTTTTTTAATTTCTTAATGGGATTTTCTCATTTCCTATTTGAGGGTCTCTATTATTTTCATGACGTTGTATTTAAGGTCATTCTGTTCTGCTTCATCTGGGTTGGAATGTTCAGGTCTTGCTGGGTTTAGTGTTATATTAGACTTTCTGTTGTTGAGTTTGTTCTCATTTTTTGTCTTTCCATCCCTTCTACCAAAGGGTATGGGTGGTGTCTGTCAATCACCTGTTGGTTATGGGTTCAAGGGTCTCTCCTCTCTGCTTTCCTGCAGGGTGAAGGTGCAAGACAGGAATGGCTGTCTATGTTGTATGTTGTGTTCTCCTGCCATGACCCCCTCAGGTATTTTGTGGCAGGAAGGTTCTAGTGCTACAGATAATGGGATTAAAAGTGTGAAAATTGGGCTTGAGCATACCCAGGCACTCACCTCCAGATTCCTCTGAGGGCATCGCCAGATGGAAATGTCTTGCAGCTGCATGTCAACGAGGCAAAGGTGGGTTGGAGGGCCCCAGGGAACTCTTCTTTCTACTGGAAAGTGGAGGGAAAGACAGGAAACAGACTGAATGATTCCTTCTACCAGTTAAATAGGAAGCATTTAATATGTCAAGAACTTACTGCCTTGTGGCTTACAAAACAATCAGGTATCCTCTAATGTCTAACAATTTTTTAATCTGGTGCTCCTTCACTGCTCATTTGTGCATGAGAGAGGAGGCTAAACCTACAAATTTGCTTAAGGCATGGTGTAGGGAGAGATCATGTACCTGCTGCAGATGATACTCCCTTGGGAAGTGGCCACAGGTACATGGGATAAATCAGAGATTAAAGAGGGACAGGAGTGTGCTCTCAGTCTCTCTTTGGTCCTGACGACGTTTCAGAGACCATAGAGTGCTTCTCGTACATAACTCTGACTTGCTTAGCCACTGCTGCTGTCACCACTCAGCTAGCTTAATCCTGAAAACCTGAATCTCTCAGGCTCTTAGGCATCCCAGGCACCACGGCTGCCCAGCCTGACTGACCCATCCAGGTTTTGTTTGACCTCACCGACTAGCTGAAGCTGTCCTTAGCAGCAGCAGCTGTGACCACGGCTGCTCTGCGAGCTTCCCAACTCATTTGCTGTGCCCTGGTCATGTCAACGCTGCTGCTGCTGCTCGAGCTCCCATTGCTTCCTCTGCCAGTGCAGAATCATGCTCATCACTGGAAAGCCTGGTCAGAGGAAATGTGTTCCATTTTCTGTCCCTAAGAATTTGCAGCTGTTTTCTAGTGGAGAAATAGTTCAACAACTTTTGTGATAAC
>NW_024429476.1:0-547 GCF_017639785.1 Mesocricetus auratus
CGTCTCACCAGCAAAAATGACGCAGGACACTCGGATCCTTCTGCAGTAAAGCTTTAATACATCTTGAGAGATAGATGATCAGCTTCTGAGAGGGAGACCCCAAGCTAAGAAACCCAGCCCCTTATATAAGCCTAGGAGCTCCGAGTGAGACGTGTAGAGCCGGGATTGGTGGTTTGCTCATCACCCCAGATGACGGGTGAGGCACAGCTTAAACGGTAAACTCCAACTTACAGCAGATGTCAGCGCCATCGTCTAATGGCGATAGCGATAGTGAGGGCGGCTCCTCACAGTTACTAATGCAGTTTCTCACACAGAGTTATTTCATTAGTTTCCAAAAAGTTTGCATGTAGATTCTCACACAATGTTGTATTATTACTTTTCAAGAACATACAGTTGTAGATTCTCACACAGTGTTAGATTGTTAGTTTTCAATTTTTACACGTGTAGATTCTCACACAGTGTTGTGTCATTTGTTTTCAAGTAGTTACAGTTGTAGATTCTCACACAGGGTTGGATTGTTAGTTTTCAATAAGTTACACGTGTAGAT
>NW_024429477.1:0-963 GCF_017639785.1 Mesocricetus auratus
TGGCCTGTTGTTCATATATACCAGGAGTTTTCAGAACTGCATCATGAAACCTGCAGGGCAGGTTTTGGCCTCACCTGGAGTTTCTTTTGTGGCTATGTATTTCCAAGGATTTAAATACAAGGAGGCTGGGAGGGGGTTCAGTTTCTTTGTCATCAGTTTTGGCCCTAGACTTAGGGAGGCCAGGGCATCTGGAGTTTCTTTGTTTCATGTGCTGAGTTAGAGGCCCACATGCCTTTTCTGTACCCTGTCTTGGCTGCTAAAGCATGGGGCTGAGTGAGGTTCTGGTCCCTTCAGTCAAATCCTGGTGGTGGTTCATGGAGTTCATCAGCTCAGTCAAACTTTAGAGTTTGTACAGCTGCCACCTTAATGTGTCATGCCTCAATATTGATTTTATCTTTTAGATAGTGTGGCTGTACCAAAGATCCTAAAACTCTCCCTCGTCCTCCCAGAATGCTGTGCTTCAGTTGCAAAAATATCTGCCCTGAGCAGCAGAGCACAACGGAGGTTGAGCCCACGGGAATCTGGAATGTTGGAACAAGAGATACAAAGAACGGGCAGCAAGACCTACTTTCTGATCAAGCCACGTTTTTTGAAGGTTTTGTACAAGCTTATATAGAAGAATGTGCCATTGGCCAAGGGGCAGAGGTTTTATAACCAGAGAAGCTGAGAAGTGAGGCAGGGACTATTAGGTCTGGGATGCATCTGATATGTGATGGGCAGGGGATCTCACCAGGAGTGCAGGTGTTAACTAAGCATTGTTAAGTGATGGGTTATATCTATGGTGCCATGCCATCTGTGGGGAAGCACCTAAGTTTTGGGAGGTGCCTTTGGTTGAGAAATAAAGATTTTCAGTGACATGGTCCTCAATATCTCCTCCTTTATTTTTTATTAATGAAGGATAGGGGCCTGGGCTGTAGGTCTGAGAGTCGATAAAGGAATAGACAGTAGGTGTTAGTTACTAGG
>NW_024429478.1:0-2952 GCF_017639785.1 Mesocricetus auratus
ATTGTGTGTTTATCTAAATATTGATCATATTGTCATATTTATCCCTAAATATTTATCATAGAATGTTTATCTCTAAATGTTAATAATAAAGTGTGAGGTTTTCTCAAAATATTTATCATAGTGTGTTCTCATCTGTAAATAATCTATGATTATTATTTAGAGATAAACACATGATGTATGATTAATAAATAGAGATAAACACACACTCGGTTTTTAATATTTAGAGATAAACCCACACTCTATGGTTAATATTTGGAGATAAACACACTTCCTATGATTAATAATTACAGATAAGCACACACTTTGATTAATATTTAGTGAAAAACACACTCTATGATTAATATTTAGAGATAAACAAACACACTATGATTAATCATTAGAGATAAACTCACACTTTGATTAATGTTGAGAGATAAACACACAATCTATATTAATATTTAGAGGTAACCACACACACTATTATTAATATTTATACATGAACACACACACAGTGATTAATATTTAGAGATAAACACACACTCTATGATTAATATTTAGAGATCAATCCACACACTGTGATTAATATTGCACATAAACACAACCTCTATGATTAATATGTGGAAGACAAACATTCACTCTATGATTAATATTTGGAGATAAACACACACTATGTGATTAATATTTAGAGATAGACACACTCTATAAGAAATATTAGAGATAAACACCCTATGATTAATATTCAGAGATAAACACACATTCTATAATTAATATTTAGACATAAACACAAACTCTTTGATAAATATTTAGAGATAAATACACTCTATGATTAATATGTAGAGAAAAACACACACCCAATTATTAATATTTAGAGATAAACACACTCTCTATGATTAATATTTAGAGAAAAACACACTCTCTGATTAATATTTAGAGATAAACCATGATCTGTGATTAACACTTCGAGATAACACATACTCTGTGATTAATATTTAGAGATTAACACTCTAAGATTAATAATTAGAGATAAACATACACTCTGTTTTTAATATTTAGAGATAAACCCACACTCTATGATTAATATTATAGATAAACACACAGTGTATGATTCATATGTAGATGATAAGCAAACACTATATGATTAATAGGTAGAAGATAGACACTGACTCTATGATTAATATTTAGAGACAAACAAACACTCTATCGGTAATATTTAGAGATAAAACTACACACTGTGATTAATATTACACATAAACACAACCCCTATGATTAATATGTAGAAGATAGACACTCACTCTATGATTAATATTTAGAGATAAACACATACTCTATGATTAATATTTAGAGATAAACACACACTTTGATTAATATTTAGATATATACACACTCTGTGATTAATATCTACAGATAAACACACATTGTAAGATTAATACACTATGAATATATTTAGATAAACGCACACTCTGTTATTAATCATAGTAAACACAAAATCTATGATTAATATTTAGAAGGTAATGACACACTCTATGATTAATATTTATATATAAACACACACAATATGTTTAATATTTAGAGATAAACACACTGCGATTGATATTTAAAGATAAACACACACTCTATGATTAATATTTATTGATACACACACTTTGTGATTAATATTTAGAGATAAACACTGTATGATTAATATTAACAGATAAACACACCCTCTGTAATTATTATTTTGAGACACACACTATGTGATTAATATTTAGAGATAATCTCACACTCCATTATTAATATATAGAGATAAACACACACACTATGAGTAATATTTAGAGACAAATATAAACTATGATTAATATTTAGAGATAAACACACGAACTATGATTAGTACTTGGAGATAAACTCACAATCTATGATTAATATTTCGAGATAAACACACTCTGTATGATTTGTTCATAGAGATAAATACAATCTATGATTAATATTTAGAGATAAACACAGGGACTATGAATAATATTTAGAGATAAACACACACTCTTTGATTACTACTAAGAACATAAACACATACTCCATGATTAATATTTAGAGATAAACAAACTCTCTATGATTAATATTTAGGGATACACACACTCTATGATTATTATTTAGAGAGAAATACACTCTATGATTAATATTAGAGATAAACACACAATCTATGATAAACATTTACAAACACCCACTTTATGATTAATATGTAAAAGATATACACTCACTCTATGATTAATGTTTAGAGATAAACACTCATGCTTATTAATTATTAGAGATAAACACACAATCTATGATTAATATTCAGAGATAAACACATCTCTGTGAATAATATGTAGAGATAAACACACACTCTGTGGTTAATATTTAGAGAGAAACACACACTCTGTGATTAATATTCAGGGATAAACACATCTCTGTGATTAATATGTAGAGATAAACACACGATCTATGATTAATACTTAGAGATAAACTCACAATCTATGATTAATATTTAGAGATAAACACATACACAATGATTAATGGTTAGAGATAAACACACTCTTTATGACTAATATTTAGAGAGAAACACACACTCTATGATTAATATTTAGAGATATACACACCCACTGTGATTAATATTCAGAGATAAATCTGCACACTATGATTAATATTACAGATAAACACTCTATGATTAATATTTAGAGGAAATACAACAGTATGATCAATATTTAGAGATAAACATACACACTATGATTAATATTTAGAGATAAATACACTCTCTCTGATTAATATTATAGATAAAACACACTCTCTGAAATTAATACTTAGAGAAAAACACACACTCTATGATTAATATGTCAGATGATAAACCTACATCTCTATGATTAATATTTAGTGATACACACACACACACTGTGATCAATAGTTAGAGATAAACACACACTCTAGATTTTTATTTAGAAGAAAAAAACATACACTATGATGAAT
>NW_024429479.1:0-20992 GCF_017639785.1 Mesocricetus auratus
TCTGTCTGTCTGTCTATCTATCTATCTATGTGTATATGTGTCTCTCTGTGAAAGTATATGCCATGCATGTATGTGTGCCTGTAGAAGCCAGAAGGAGACATCAGATCTCCTGGAGCTGGAGCTACAGGTGCTTGTGAGCAACCTCATGTGGGTGCTGCCACCACAACATAGGTTTTTCTAGCAACTGACCAGCAAGTCTATCATGGTTGAACCCTTGGATACCACAGAAAATACAAAAGCCAGAATCTAGCACAAGGAAGGAAGTCCTGACCAGCAAGGGTGGATCTTTGCTGAAACAAACCGGAAGATGTTTACACTTTGAGCACAACATTCCAAAGGAGTGACACTGATCTTGTGCTGAGACTTCTCAATGCTAAGGAGTGGTGAAGGGTCTAAAACCACTCTTAAGAAGCAGATGAGAAAAAAGGTTAAACGGACTGACTTGAAATACTATGAAGCAGATGAAAACGGCAAAATGAATCTCCTTGATCAAGAGGGCCCTTCAGAGGGGTATTGTGTGCCAGCCACTTTGACAGACGTCTATGTGCCAGGGATTGTCTGACTTTCAAATCAGAAGACCGTACATGGGTTAATAAAAGACAAGGACTAAAAAGACAAATAAAAATAAAAAAATCTCTGGTCAGCTATGAGACCCAGAATGGGGGTGCAGTGAGAATGTGGCCGACCACCCTAGTTTGCTCAGGAATCTGGGACTACGGAACCTGTGAAAGTTTAAAAATCAGCAAAGGGTGACAAGATGGCTTCAGGATGGGGCCTTCTGTTTCTGGAGACCAGGCTAAGTATGGTCCTCTTCCTCAGGGGCTGTGCCCCAGGCTCTAGCTCTAAGAACAGAAGCACTGGAATGTTCTCGGGATGCACAGAACTCTTCTCTCGAAGGAGCATGCAAATTCTGGCCATGACCTGAACACGCTGACTCACTCGTGAGGGCCAGAAAGAACCAGTCGCCCTTTCCAGGTCATGCAAGGCGGAGGCAGTGCCCACGGTCTTCATTCCAAGTTGTAGGAGCTGTAGATCACTAAAGTAGAACCCTCGAGGCAGAGTAGCCTTCGGTGCATCTCGCCTGCTTTTCTGACTATCAGAACCTCCAACAAAAGTCTGGCTGTTTCACTTACTGCTGAGTATTTGGTATGAACGAGATAAAGTATTACAGCTCAGGCTGAATAAGAACCAAGCAAGACCATGAAGTTTCCAGATACTACACAGTTCTTGACAACCAGCATTTCCCCCACTAAAACAGAACATGTAACACCTGCCCCACTTCCAGGGTGGGGGTGGGGAGACAGAATTATACACAGTAAGTTCCCAAGAATTTTGGTCTGTCCTCTGGACCCTAGAGGGGTCACAGGTAGAGGGAAACCTTACACAACATTAAACACCAGTTGGCAATCATTAAGTTGTTTACATACTGCAGCAAATTACTTTTTTTTTTGCCTTTGGGTTTGGCACTGGATGCTGTTGCTGCCTCTTTGGTGGGTTCCCCCACAGGCAGGGTGGGACAATCTTTGTCTTGAAAACAGGCAAGCTGAGGAAACTCAGTATCGGGGCAGAGGATACTCCACTGAGCTTCACACAAAGCAAGGAAATGTGTGTGCCTGGAAGAAGCAAGGACACCATAGAGTCTAGGATGCCAGGGACCCCACACTCGGTCATCACAGAGGCCTTCCAACGTCGAGGAAAGGGATAGGCCCTGTGAGAGGCCAAATATCCTTCTCTCCCACTCAACAGCACAGAGCAGTGTGACAGGAGGAGGGAAGGGGGCTTTGCCTTAGGAAGACCTCAAGACAGAGAAAGAGCTTGAAAATGGGAAGATAAGCACACAGGGAATGCTGCCTGCAGGGTGAGAGGTGGCTACCATGTCCCAGGCTCACAAACTCCGCAACAGCTGGAGTGGAGAGCCCTCGGGTTCTGAGAGGGAGGACTCGGAAACAGGCTGGAGGTAAAGTTGGGCAGGATGGCATGGTTTCCTGTCATTCTGTGCAGAGACTGGAGGGCATGGAGGCAAGCCCTTTTCATTTGATCCAAAGCAAGGGGCAGGGAACTGTTGGGGGTCATGGTGCCCCAACATCCAGCATTAAGTCCCTCACTGCAGCTGAGCAGCCACTGGGCCTCCACAGGGGAGTGAGGCTGGGTTTGAAGCACTGGAAGCCAAGCTGAGCTTCTTCTCAGATATCCCAGCCTCCTCAGCCTGCCCTGCCCTGGAAAGTGAGGTTCCCAGTCAGAAAGGTGGGGAGGGCCTGGGAAAAGTGTGTTCTTGGTAGGGCATCTGGATCCCAGGAAAGCTGGGACAGGGTGGCCAGGAGGCAAGGCTTGCTTGTCCTTTGCCCTAGGGGACCAGAAAGGGCAGGGCTGTGCCAGTTGAGGACTGTAGGAGGAAACAGTGACTTATTAGAGGTGCATACAGATGAGGTAATAAAAGCGCAGTTCACTGCACCACTAACCACACCCACTTTAGGCATGACTAAAGACATATAGGGACGTAGGCAGTGAACTACGTCACTAGCCAGGCCCACTTTTGGGCATGGCTAGGGGTGTTACGAGGAAGGTATAAAAGACTGAACAGCGGAAGTCTAGCTCTCTTTTTCCGGCTTTCTGGCTTCCAATTTGGCGGTGGAAAACTACTCGGCTCATCTGGGTTACTTGTTTGTCTCTTTTGAGTAATTTCTACAATAAATACTTATTTTATTTTCAGTAAGTGTGCCGTTTATCGTTGCAGCAGCAGAGGACTACTGCTCTGGATGGACAGAGTGGCTTGAGGGAGACAGGAGTTCAGATGTTTTGTCAATCAACTTGGGGTGTTTTGCAAAGATATGGGATTCACAACTCACTGGGAGAAAGTGCCCTCCCTTCCTTCCTTTGGTAAGGGTCACTAGGGAGTTGTGAGGGTGACCAAGGTGTTAAACATCAGAGTTGGTGTGGTGACTCAGACCTGTATTCCTAGCACTCAAGGGGTTAAAGCAGGGGGATGATGACAAATTCAAGGTCAACCTGGATCACATAGTGAGTTCCAGGGCAGCCTGTGCTACAGAACCCTGTCTTTATAAAACCTAAAGAGTTACTAAAGATCATTTTAAGGGACACCCCAAAAAAAATCCTACTAACACTTTCTCCAAAGTAAGTCTTCCTGAACAACCTTTCTCAGCGTGCAGGGCAAGGTGACCACTTATCCTATCAGCCTGCCATAACTAACAGCTAATGATCACCGGGCTCTCTCTCTCTCTCTCTCTCTCTCTCTCTCTCTCTCTCTCTCTCTCTCTCTCTCTCTCTCTCTCTCTCTCCCCTTGCTCTCCAGTTCTGAGTCTGCTCCACAAATATCTTTTTAAATATGTAAGGCAGCACATGCCCCTCTTCTTCCCAAAACCCTATGTGTCTTTTCCGTGGAGTGAAACTGGAGACCAAGACCTCCCTCCGATGGCCTCCAAGGGCTCTTTGGAGCCTCCAGCAATTCTCTCTTCCTATTTCCCATCTTCACAGAGCTCTGGCTCAGCATCCCTTCCTTTACTCTCTAACATGTCCCCATCCCTGCTCCAATCTCTGCATATGCTTCTGCTTCCTCTTTCCCAAACAGAGCCTTCTCCTGAGCTGCCCCTCCCCGTCCTGCAGGTCTCTGTGCCCATCCCAGTGAGGCTTCTAAAGCGGCCTTCAGCTGTGGCACTCCCCATTCCCCAGGGCACTCTGCAGCTTCCCTCCAGTCTTCTCATCCATAATACTAAGGCCTGATTGACCTATTGCTTGAGTCCCCATCCCCCTAAGAGCACGGTGTTTGTTTCTGTTCTGGAGGCCTAAGGCAGCACCTGGTGGAACACACAGTCAAGCTTGCTGAATGACGGAGAGGATGAGTAATGGGCAAAGTTACTAACATTTGAGCGATTGCTGTGTGACAGGCACTTCACCAGGCACGCTTTGCTTCTCGTTCAAAAACCAGAAGTCAGGAGGGGCAGTTATGAACCCCATTTGATGTGCAAGACAACCAAGGCTTGAAAGAGGTGATGGGCTCCTTGCGTTAGCAATGGCAGGGTCTGTATCACCCATAGGAGGCAGCTGGATGCCAACCTATACCCAAAGGGTCTTGGGACATGAGGGCAGTAGGGCTCAACTAAAACTCCATTCTAGTGTGACAGACTTAACCTGTTTGCTGGGACTGTCCAGGTTTCAGCACTGGCAGCAAATGGTCAGGTGGCCACCTCATTTCTTATGCCACAGAATTGGCCCACACACTGTTACCTCTGTGCCTCTGAGCAAGACAGCGCTGCCCCATGGGCTATGGCTAGAGGGGTTGGTTCCTTACCTTTTCCTGCCCTCAGGGCTGGTGGCTTCATCATCATGGCCCAGTCTAGGAAGCCTGTGCTCACTAAAAGGCTCCTATTGCCTTTTCTGGACTCAAGCAAATGAAACAAAATACACACCAGATGATATAAAAGGTGGAACTTGGCCTCACCTGGAAGATCCCTCAAAGGAGCACGCTCATCCCCTCTTGTCCTTTTGTTCCACACACGAGAGACAGAATGTGTGTGTGTGTGTGTGTGTGTGTGTGCGCGCGTGCACATTCGAGCTTGTGCACACACCCATGCTGCATATGGAGAAGCTGGTTCTCTCCTTCCACTATGTAGTCTGGGGGATCAAATTCAGGTCATCAGACTTGGCATCAGGCACTGACTCACTGAGCCATTGTGCCCGCCCCACACCCATTAGCTACTTTCTGTTCATCTATCTGCCCCACCTTCAGGCACACAGACTGTACAATAGCTCCCTTATGAAGTCAAGTGGCTGTCCAGGTTCCCAGAGTGCTCCGCAGGAGAGCAGGGAGGGCCCTGGATGTTAGCCTGGGAATCCTCTCGGAGATGGGGTGCTGCACAGGAAAGCCATGTGGGGCTGGGAGCGCTGCCAATCCCCACTTTTGGGCTTTCCGCTCCATTCATTCCACCCCAGAGAGGCTTCCCAGGCCTGATCTCAGCGGCTGCAACTTCACACAAATAGTTGTCCAGCTCAGAAATATGCTTTGGGCCCTGATCTCCACAGTGGCTTCTCAGATACTTACACAGCCTCCTGGAGAGGAGGAGGAGGACTTGGCAAGGCTACGTGGAAAACACAGGAAAATGGGGTTCCCCGAGAAATTCATGAGGAAAATTTGTCTGAGAACATGAAAGACACTGCTCCACCCAAACGGAGAGTGCTTGTAGCCCTTAGAGCCAGGCAGAGCACATGAGCTGGGAGAGGCAGAGAGAATGTGTGTCTGTGAAGTCACTGCCCCGTGCCCATTCTGGGAATTATAGGGTCCCTACGCAAGCCAGAGTTAGCAACACTGAGCATTGGTGCCTGCTGTAAGCCTATGTAGGACCCCGGCCAGGAGGAGTGGTGCCCAGCCTGAAGTGGAGTGACTCCGGCAGGAAAGGGCCTGGGTAGGACACCTGTTGACACCAAAGACGGTGTGGGCAGAGGCGCCTCTTATCAGAGCAGGCTCAGTTCCAGAAAGGGTGGGTCTAGGGCAGACATCATGAGGGACTTCCCAGACGTCTGAATTATGACACTTTGCCAAAGGAGGTGGAAGAAAGGCCTCTCCCATACAGACAGTGTAAGGGAGAAGTTTCTTTTGGTGCATGAGAATAAACACTGGGTACATTTCAGGATTTGGGTGTGTTGCTCATGGGTAGAGAGCTTGCCTGACTTACAGACAACCCGGGTTCTATCCTCAGTCCTCATTTCTAAAATAAAAATGTATCCTCAAGTTCTTCCTAAAATGCTGGACAGGCCTCTAAGGAGAGGACTAGCTTAAGATGACAGGGTTTGTGGGGCAGGCCCAGCTCCTGCTCCTAGCCAAATGCTGTACTCAAGCAGTGTGAACACTTCCGGTTTCAACACCTCCAACTCAACACAGATACAGCTAGGAGATGTGATGTCCTGGACCCCAGCCCTGAGATGGAGGGACACACACGAGGTCAAAGAAAACCGGCACTGACAGGGCGGTGGCGGCGGAGCACGCCTTTAATCCCAGCACCTGGGAGGCAGAGGCAGGCGGGTCTCTGCGAGTCCGAGGGCGAGTTCCAGGACAGCCTCCAAAACAATACAGAGAAACCCTGTCTCGAAAAAACAAAAACAAAAAACAAACAAAAAAACCTGTGGGTTCAATCCCCAGCACCATATAAAACAAAGACAAGGCAGTACAATCTTATAACCCGAGCATTTAGGAAGTGTAGCAGGGAGGATCAGGAGTTCAAAGTCATCCAAAGCTACATAGCAAGTCTGAGGCCAGCCCAGCCTACATGAGACCCTATCTCAAAAGAAAACAAAAGAAAGGACTAGAGACGGCTCAGTGGTTAAGAGCCCTTGTTGCTCTTGCTGAGGACTTGGGTTCAGTTCCCAGCACATACAGGGTGGCTGACAGCCATCTCTAGCCCCAGTTCCTGCAGATCTGATGGTTTCTTCTGACCTCTAACACCAGACACACACAAGGCACACATACATACATGCTAGCAAAACACTCATACACATAAAATAAATTTAAAAAGAAAAGAAAAAATCAAAGTAGACCAGGAATGGAGAATCATTATCATTCCAGCACTTGAGAGGTTGAGGCAGGAGGATAACTGAGAATGCAAAGCCAACCAAGCAACCAAAATCCCACTCACTTAGAATTAGAGGCTGGGATGTGATTCAGAGGAAGAAGGAATAGGAGACTGCATTCACACACTAATTAGACAAAAAAGGCAAACAAGAGATGCTGCTGAGTCTCCCAGCACAGAGGTGCCAAGCCTGGGGGAGAGGAAAAAGGCAGGGATGCTCTCAGGTCCAGAGGACCTCATTGTACTCCTATCAAGGGAGCCCTGGCCCACACTGCTCACACTGGCCCCTTTCCAGCTGTTTGAATCAGGCTGTGCACCTGTGTCCCATTCCCTCCCTCCAAGACTCCAGTGTGAGGCTCACACCTTAAATGAGCACTAGCAAGCAGATTTACCTGAGGTGCGATGGACCACAGATCCCTCGTCTCTGCAGCTGGGCCCAGATAAATTGCTAGGAAGGAACCTGGCAGCCCTACGAGAGGTGGGACAAGAGTCCAAGGAGAAGGCTACGGGCAGAGGCCATGGTGAGAGGCTGATGTCTAGGTAGTACATGATGACAAGAACACAGTAAAAACCCCAGGGATCTTAAGGTGACAGGAACTGTTAATCTAAATCTTGAAATTAGTGAACTCCTAATCAGAATTTGATCTGTCTTCAAGCAAGTTCTTCTCCATCTGGCCATTTCCCAAAAGAATTTCATCCTCATAACTGAACAGCTACTCAGTAGATAGGGAGGGCAAAGACGCCTGCATTGTAAGCTAGGAAGTCTCTAGAAAGGGAACATTCAGCACACAGCATGGCCGTGCTGGAGCATCTCTAGGCAAGCCTTAGATGACACAGAGAAGCAGGGGCGAGCTCAAGCTCTGCAGCCCCTTCCTTCTCTATCAGTCCCTGTGCTGTGTGCCACCTCAACGCTGTTCTTCCTTCAAACAGTATTCGGTATGCAACTTCCATTGACTTGTGAGCTCTGGGGAAGGTGTGTGCTGTCATGGTCACCAATGGAAGGTCATCTACAGAGTAGGCGCTAGCTGTTACATGTTGTTGGAGGTATATCAGAGGACCTTAATTGCTGTGCTGCCATACTCAATCCTATAGGGGAGGAATGACAGGAAAGGCTAAAGATTGAACATGACGTATATAAGTCCTGCCAACATTTATCTACACCCAAATTCTACAGAAATTGTCTTTCACCATTTGAAAGAAGCCCTATGTCGGTGACTTACAGTTCATTTAAGGCTCCCTTTTCTGACCCTCTTCTCTGTGACCAGGACTTCCTCCCATCTGCCAGCCTACCTGCTCCCCAGTAAACAGAGCTTATGAGGAAGAAAGAATACAGCCTTCTATCTAGTCCAGAGTCTCCCACCCAGGATCCTCCTTACACACTAAGGAGCACCGAGACTGAGAACATGCCGCCTCTCCTCCTCAAGATCAGGGAATCCTCACTCCATCACTCCAGACTAACCAAATGTCCCCTCCTCAGGAAGCCCTGAGATGGGAGGGACAACTCAGAGGATAAGGAATCTCTTCTAGCCCTAGGCTCCCTGAGCTGCTCTGCTCTATGGGACTTGGAGAGATTTCTGGAAATGGAGCAGAGAGAGAAGACGAGAAAATAAAAGGGGGATTGGAGGAATTAGGGTTGAAAATTTGAAGGTAGCCTGAATGACAGTGAGACTCTAGTGGAATTCAGGGCCATTAGGGGGAGGAACAGCACATGACAACAAAGCAGAAGGGTGAAGAGTTGGGGACAAGTCATCAGGGGGAGTGAGATGGGACAGCAAAGGTCATGGTGAATGTGATCAAAATGCCTGTGCACATGTATGAAATGTTGTAATGAAGTCCATTATTACACATAATTAATAATATAGCCTTATAAACTTTGTTAAAGAAGGGAATTGGAACTGGGACACAACCAGAAATGAAAAGGATTCCTCCATCGATGCAAAATGCTGAGTCCCTCTATTGATATGCCCAAACTGACAAAGTATCCTATTAACTCCTAGCCCTGTGTCTTAGCGTTTGTTTCTACAAAGCCATAAAGACAGGTAACTCGGGACTGAAGTGATGACTAGCACTGACTGCTCTTCCAAAGGAACTGGGTTTGACCCCCAGCACCCGCATGGTGGCTCACAACCATCTGTAACTCCAGCTTTAGGGGATCTCATGCTCAATTTGAATGCCATAGGCAACAGGTTTGCACATGTGCATATCCACAATATGCAAACAAAACACTGAACACATGACATCAAATAAATAAATTTAGACTGGAGCCTGTGGCTTCTTCCATATCTTCCCTTGATGGGGGATATCCTTCTGTATATATGTTTCTCTTATTGGTTGATGAATAAAATGTTGTTTGGTCAATAGAGTCAGGAAGATAGGCAGGACTAGGAGACGAGGAGAATTCCAGGAAAGTTAGGCAGAGAAAGACTATTGCTGCTCCTGGCAGCACCAATTATGTCTGAGAGGAAGATGGGCATCGAAGAAACTCGTTATGGAGTTTGCTTTCAACATGGCAAGATTAGCCATTTGGGCAAGAAACTGCTCTTGCCTAGACTGTTTGACTGTTGCTGTATAAACTGGACATGCAGGACCCACAGGAAAGTGACTGCTAAACTCAGTCTTACAGGGTTCCTGCTTCATGGAAGAGTGTACGAGACTTTCTGCAGGACAGAGAAATGACTGACAGACTGCCAATGCAGTTCTGACTATTATAAGTAACTATCTATAGTCTGTATTGAATTATGCATTGTTTTAAAAGATCAGTATAAGCACAATACTTAATCAAGAGGAGAAATATACACATCACAAAATTGATCTTGAATTTGTATCAATAAATGAAAAACCATACCCATACCATAATTCCCTTTTTACCATTATAAAGAGATTGGTTGTGATCATTAACCAATTATAAACAATCCCATTTAAATGAAAACAAATTTTACAAACAAAATGGGATTTGGGACATCGCTCATTCCAAACTGCTTCGTGCTGGAAGGGGGCGCTGTTTATACCATGGGGATCATGACAAAACTCAGAAACCTGTGTAAGTCCTTATTTTCAGGGTCTGTGAAGCTCCATCATCTTAGCTGTTTCAATTGTTGAAACACCTGGCCCACTGCTTCTGGGGGTCTTGGTTCGTCAAACCACAGAAGCCTGGAAGGAATCCTCAGCTTTTCATTTTCTGTAGAAACATAATCAAGATCTCCTTTCCCAAGTAACATATCCTTATACTTAAACTTTTAAGTCAAGGCATTTTCAAAAGATATAAGTTGAATTAATTCAGCAGCATTCATAATCAAGTGTACTTTAGCAGCTCTTCCTTCCTGAGCAATCAAAAAACTGAAAAACACAATAGCATACAGTATCCAGACTCTCTGTGTATTTTCCATCTTTACGTGGCTTATTTATTTATCTATTATTATTACTCTATTTCTTTTACTTTTATGTATTTTTCTCTGAGACAGGGTTTCTCTTTGGAAAACTGCCTGCCTCTGCCTCTGCAGCAAATCCTACTGGCGTGCGCCACCACAACGCCGGCTTTTTTATTTATTTACCCACTTTGACGTTTCATTTTCTCTCTCAATCTTACGAATATTTTTAAACACACTGTAAACCTTTAGAGGTTTTGTTCATCCAAGTCTGACTTTACTGTAAATCTTTATGTTTTTCTGGCCACATGTCTTATCTGTTAAAACCGCGGCTGTTTTAAACTGCCTTTTTTTTTTTCCAAGATGGTGGGCGTAAGCGTGATTCCAGCTTACTGCCTCAGTCCATGCTGACATCCAACAAAAGCTTCCACTTCCAGCTGTACGTACACACCTTTTAATCGTTAGCAGAGTCTCTTAAAACAACCTTGCTGGTTTTTTTTTTTTGAGTCAGGATGACTGCCTTAAGCAAGCCGCGACTCTGCTTGCTGCTAGCAAAAGAGCCCACCTGAGAAAATGCTGCTACCAAAAATCTGTGCTTCTTTCCGTTCTTCTGTTTCTAAAGTTCCTTTAAAGCTTTTGTCATTCTACGTGGAAATTTAATCCCACTTCTGACAACCATTTTGTAAAGAGAAACCTTTTCCTTGAGATGAGCCTTCCCGCCAGCCTGGTTCTAGAGCTGCATCAGTCCCAAATAAACACACAGGAGGCTATATTAATTATGAAGCTGTTGGCCTTGCTTGTTTCTTACTGGCTAGCTCTGACTTAAGTAATTACCCCCATAATTGTTAATCTAAGTATATCTCTAACTGGAGAAGTTTCCGGGCTTCCTACCCCATGGCGTTACATCTCGACTCTCTCTGTTTCTCCTTCCCAGAGTCCTCCTGGACTCCTAGTCCCTCCTATCTAGATCTCTATTGGCTCAACAGTGCTTTATTGACATAAGACTTCCCCAACAAAATGTTCCTCCTCTTTTCTGGTCACTCTTTCACCTTCGTTGTCGGTCACTGTTGAATGCAGAGGTTGTCCAGCATCAACCCCCCTACCCCAGATCCTCCTAATTCTAATCTACTGCAGGCTGAGGAGCAACTGCTACTCCAACACATTAACACAATGCAGGAACATTATTAGCATGTGCATTGGGTCCAATTCCACATTTTATCAGACATTAAAATGCAAAACCAGAGGCTGGGAAGATGGCTTAGCAATTTAAAGAACTTACTGCTCTTGCAGGGGATCTGGGTTCAGTTTCCAGTACCACATCTCACAATTACATGTAACCATATGTGGTGGTTTGAATAGGAATGGCCCTCATAGACTCATGTGTTTGGCTGCTGGCCCATAGGGAGTGGCACTATTAGGAGGTATGGCTTTCTGGAGTAGGTGTGGCTTTGTTAGAGAAAGTGTGTCACTGTGGGGGTGGGCTTTGAGGTCTCAGATGCCTAAGCCCAGGCTCAGTGGCACACAGTTCTTTTGTGGCTGCCTACAGATCAAGATGCAGAACTCTCAGCTCCTTCTCCATCACCATGTCTGCCTGCATGCTGTCATGGTTTCCACCATGATGATAATGGACTAAACCTCTGAAATGGTGAAGCCAGCTCCAATTAAATGCTTTCCTTTATAAGAGTTGCAGTGGTCATGGTGTCTCTTGACAGCAATAGAAACCCAAACTAAGATACTGTAGTTCCAGGGGATCCATGACATTAACTTTGAGCATATTCTGGTACCAGCTTACATGATGCACATAAATTCATTCTTCCACATACATGACCAATTTTAGGTCCTCTGCACTTCTGTACAAAAGGCCATAGGACATTAATAGGCTGTGAGCCAGAAAATAGAAACTGCTCTACTAGAACAAAGGCCTCAGTCGTGTCATTAAAACCCTTGAGTTTAGACGGAGAATATTAAAATTAAGTGCTGGTCAAACAACAAACTCAATCACTGAAAGGTAAGAAAAAAATCATTAAAAAAACCCTAAGTTCTGTCTGTCTCTAGACTAACAATGACACATTAGTGTCAAAAATCCCAAGTTCCCTTAAACCTCCTTACTAGCTATAATTTGAAAAGTTGTATCCACACTAAACATGCTGTTAATCCAAGCAAAACATAAAAGAAAAAGGGCCACACTCTATTTCTCTTACCACTACCACCGTAACCCTCCACCCTAGAAGCTAAGCTAGCTTCTAACTCCCAGGCTCATGAGATAGATCCTCTTAGCTCCCCAGTAAGCAGAACTTCAGGCAAATGCTCCCCCACTCTGATCTACTCAAACTATTTCATCTTGGTTTCTGACTAGAATTTGAACTCACTCTCTTATCTTTATTCCCATTATTAATCTGCAGGAGCCTCCCACAGGTGACAAAACCGCATGAGGCTGAGAGGCATGTGACAGTAGCCTTCTGATAATTTTTATAGAAGGTAAATTGTCATAGCTCCATGAAGGATTAAAGAAACGGGAGGAAAGTCTGGATCCTGCCCTGAGGAGCCCCTGGGTGCTAGTTCACTGGATCCCTGAGACCCACTTTGTGAAAGAAACATCTGACAAACAGAGCTTCAGTTCTGATGTGTGTCTGTGAAGCAAAACCTGACTGTCTCGGAAAAGCACAGGGTACATCCTCTCCTTAGAGCCCACACTGCTGTAACAGTACTGAGAAAGAAGCTCAGAGGACAGGCTTGCTGGTGCATGCCTGGCATGTAGAGAGGCTGAAGCAGGAAGATCACAGGTTCCAGCTCAGCCTTGGCGACACAGTGATACTATCTCAGAGAAAGAAAAATCAGGTGGTGATGGTGGTGCCTGTAAATGCCAGCACTTGGGAGACTGAAGCAAAATAACTGGTGCGGGTTCAAGATCATCCTGGGCTCCAAACCAATATCTTGTTTCAATAAGTAAATAAAAATGAAAACAAAAACCTTTAGCTGGCAGGAAGTCGACAGTGTTCAGAAGGTAGTATGAAGTGCAAGCTAGAAGGCTGCGGGGGGGGGGCCTGAAGGCAACCAAGCACTGCCATCTTTAGCCTCTGAGGTGACAGGGAGCATGGGAGACAGCGGCTGCAGTCACACATACCTTAGCCACATTAGAGATTACGATTCTAGGAAAGATATGGGCACTCATATTCCAACAAAATCCCCAGTACACAGGCTCTGTTTAGTTTACTAAACCCTATTATCAATTTTCACATGCACACACATACACAGTGCTATTTAATCTTAACAACTGTATGGGTTTGGTATAAACATTATTTCAAACACTTGAACCCAAAGCTTATGAGATATATACCAGGCCTGTAATCCCATCTACTTTGGAGACTGAGGCAGAAGAATCATGAACTCAAAGCCTGCCTACACTACAGAGTGAGCTCAGGTCCAGCCTGGGCAATGTAGTAAGAATCTGTCTCACATAAAAAGTGTGAAAAAGAGGGCTGAGGCTACAGCTTAGTGGTGGGGGGACTTGTGCAAAGCCCTGGGTTTGGTCCCTATATGGTGGGGTCAAAAGTTTATCAGACAAGGTTTAAAAAAAAATCAGTAACTAAAGACTGATCCAAAGACACATTGATGATGTGCCATCCCATTTCTAACTGTGTACAATGAGGTATTCAGATGGCTGGAATACTACTTCCTGTAGCCCTTTCTCAGCCATTGAACTTTAAGGTCAGTGTGAGGAAGAATCCCATCTTAAGTTCTTCTGTAATCAAAGACTGATAGAATGGGGGGATTAATTATATAAGGATAAGTGGATCTAAATCACAAATAAGTAAGACTGCTATAGAAACAGGAGGAAAGAACGCTTTAGAGAATCATAGTTCCTAAACACATCAGGAGAGAAACAGCTCTTCGCAACCTCCCTCCTTCCAACACTTTAGATGACAGAACTCTTCCCACAAGATGAAAACCAACCCATTGGGTCTCCAGAAATGTACCTTCCCTAGAAGATGGGAAATAATATTTCAAAATCCTAGTCACTGTCCTCCAACCCCCAGCCCTTGAAATGGCCTTTACCTTCTATGGGGGAGGTTTTCAGTCTAGCGCAGATGTCTTGTACACCTCCATAGTGGGCATGGATCTGGGTGACTGCATCAGCCCCACGAAGCTCCATGAGCTTTCTCAGGTCCATTAATGTGCAGCCAAACTCTCCTTCACATCTCTCAGATACCGAGCTGCCTGGCAAGCTATGTCCTGATGGGTTCGTCATTTTGCCTGTGGTTATGAGACTCAAACAGAGAAAATGTTTCCCTCCAACTGATCACTGTCTTCCAGCTGGGGATGTTTACCCAGTGTAGCAGTTTTGCTCGGCAGGAGGTTTCTCGATCGAAGTTGCTACAGTTCAGCTCTGCTCTCGGAGAGTGGAGAGCCGAGTGTAACAACTCCGCTCTGCCAAGGGAAGGTTTCCCTGGCAAAAGTGTTACAGCCCTGATCCCTCTTCTCTGCCAACCGCCACCTCTACTCCACCAACGGTCGCCTCCGCCTTGGAAGGAAACAGCACCGGCCAAGCTGAACATACACAGGATTTATAGGGATTCTTGGGGGCGGGGTGAGTTTTTCCAGGATAGGGATTGGTCGATTTCAATGCTGACCTCTGATTGGCTAGAGCTCTGCTCGGGGATTGGTTAGTTTTCTGCACAGGGTTAGGATCAGATTTGGCTCTAGTTTCAGAGCCAAAGTGTGTTTCTTTCTCTGGTCCTTTTTAGCCTTTTGGCTCCAATTTTAGGGCCAGGGTGCATTTCTTTCACTGACTCTGATTCCAGGGACAAAGTGTGTTCCTTTGGCACTGGTTTCAGGGTCAGGGTACATTTCTTTGGTTCTGGTCGCAGGGCCAAAGTGTGTTTCTTTGGCTCTGCCCAGGGTGTGTTTCTTTGACTGGTCCCTTTTCCCTACACAGATAGGGGTTAAATCGACAATATCTTGTGCAACCAGCTTCAGAATAGCTCTCCACTCTCGGCTCTCAGCTCTCTACTCTCCGGGGAGCCGAGCTGAACTGTAGCAACTTCGCCAGAGAAACCTCCTGCCGAGCAAAACTGCTACACTGGGTGAACATTCCCAGCTGGAAGACCCTGTCCTGCAGGAGCAGAGCCGATACACTGGGGAAGCCTTTCCCTGAGGCTGGGATGTAAGCTGCTAAGCTTACTGCAACCCGTGGTGGTCCTTGGCTCTCGAGCTCCAGGATACCTTTCCACCTGATCTGTGTAACACTCAGTGTTCTGTGACTCCCGAGTGCCAGAACACCTGGCCCATCCCAATTCTACCGAAATGCCTACACAGAGTAGATAAGTTCCTAGCTTAGACTACTTGCCCATATAAAAGTGTAAACAGGATGAGCATGTTACCATGGAGGCAACCTTAGCAACAACCAGCATTGCGATGGTAGAGCCGCGTTGTCAGGAGGAAGAGGAGGGCTCCCTGGATGAGGATGACAGCTAGGTCTCTGGACTAGAGATGCAAAAAAAGACAAAAAGAAACAACTAGAACAGCCATGAGGATGCAGAATCTGCAAGGTACTCTCCAGCACAAGGGTTTAAATGGCAGTTGGTGTCTGAACAGAGCTGCCAGCTGAGGCCTAAGCTGGGTGGCCAGACTCATGGGAGGCCCTGGGCGAGCCTGTCAACTGCTAGGGAAGAGACTTTATCTCAGAAACACCATCTTCAAGTCTCACTTCTTCCAAAACAAAGCATACAAAGTAACTTAAGAAACTTGCATATAAAAGGCTACTGCCCCTAAAGTCCCTCCCACTCCCCAGGCAATAACTGATTATAGGATGCTTTAGCCTGGTTTTACCTGTAAGATGAGAGAAGAATCAGAAAATGAATCTAGGTCCATGGGGGCAGGAGGATGGCTTGTCCACACACCACCCGCTCCTATGTGCCATACTCTTCCCTGTACACAGACATTTACAAACCAGGAAGAAGGGCTGAGAAAAGGCCCCTTAAAAACATTCAGCCTTCAGTGGTATGAAAATGTGGCAAACTATGGCTATTATCTGACACCAGATTTTGGTCTTAGGGCTAAGTCCTCCCAGCAGCTTTCCATGGTAATGAAAGACTAAAATGTTCTGGCAGTTTATGATACAAGGTGGAATAATTTTTTTCCTATAAAAGGCAGATGGGCCTCTGAGAAGATAGTAAGTCTGAAGGCTACGAGTGTTCAGGTTTCTCCAATGCAGGAGAGATAAGTTCAGCCTGTGTACAGGCCCTAACAGCCATCGGTGTGAGGAAGCAACCCCGGAGGGTCTCATGTTAGCATAGCGACACATCAGAGAGCGAGAGGCAGGCATTTCTCCGTCATCGAGAAGGATGTTACCCGGAGCACACGCTGGCTGAGTGTGTGGGCACAGCTAAGTGTAAGTAAGCAGGGCTGAAGGTGACACAGGGACTGAGCTGAGCCCTACATGTCAGCTGCTCCAATGTGAGGGGCTCTCACTGAACGTAGCACCCAAACATGGAGGGCACATGGTAAACACCCATCCTGTAATTGGGTTATGCCGCCAGGGGCTGGCAAGGCACTCCAACTGGCTGGGTAATAAAGATGCCATTCTTGCTTCCAGAAGGTGAACAAAACTCAAGAGTCATCAGATAAAGACTTGGTTCCTGTTGATCAAAGCCACTGCTAATCCCAACCACCCCTGCTTCAGGCAGGTTCCTCTGGCATGGAGGTTGTTACACCCCTCCCTCAGCTAGCATGCCCTGTCAGTCTTCTCAATACTCTGACTTACAGCAGGTAAGCAAGCAGGGACTCCTGGGAAACGTGGTCTGAAAAGGGCCGGAGGCAGTGGGTCTAAGTCCCTCTCTCAGACTGATGTAGAAGCAGGGCCAACACTAGTAGTCCCTTCCTATTCGAATCCTGTGGAAAGGAGAATTGAGGATGGTACAAGAAAGGGAGCATGCATTCACATAACTGTGCTGCCATAATTGCCCAATTTTGTTATTAATTATTTCTGTTAATTTCTTACTGCATCTATCGTGTGTGTGTGTGTGTGTGTGTGTATGTGCACGTGCGAACACCTGCACTTGTGTGCACACACAGGTATATGCATATGTTTGCATGTATACGTGTTGCTTAGAGGACAGAGGTAACTTTGTGCCAGGGTCTCTCATTGATCTACAACTCCCCAGTTAGACTAGGCTGGCCAACCAGCAACCTCCAGAGATCCTCTTGTCTTTGCCTACCCAGAACTGGGATTACAAGCACATGCCACCACCCTGGCTTTCTATGTGGGTCATAGGGATTGAACTCAGGTCTCCATGTTTGCATGGCAAGTATTTTACCGACTGGGCTATCTCCCCATTTTCTGTGCCTAATCTCTAAATTAAACATTATCACCAGGTACAGTGGTCCATGCCTATAATGCCATCACTCAAGAGGCTGAGGTAGGGGTGTTATAAGTCTGAGGCCTAGTCTGAGCTATAAAGTAAGGTCCTGCCTCTAAAATTAAATGTTACAAAGAGTATTTTTTTAGGGAAAAATCTTGTATGTATGAGTGTGCATAAGGTTCTGTCCTACCCAGGGCTGCAGTGGGTATCTTGGAATGCATCTTTCCCCACCAACTGTCACAGGACTTTCTCCCAGTTTAGTTCTCCAAGTCTGCAAGGAGTGAGGGGACTATAGCAGCAAGAGACCCATCTCGACCTTAGGTAAAGACACTTAATCTTGCAGAGGATGTCCAAGACAACGCTGATGGAGCTGGGAGTCAGATTTTATTCTTCTCTCTCCCCATCCCATCTCTTATTTGAGACAGGGTTTCTCTGTGTGGCCCTGATTGTTCTGGCATTCGCTCTGTAGACCAGGCTGGCCTCAAACTCAGAGATCTGCCTGCCTCTGCTTCCAATGTGCTGGGATTAAAGGTGTGCACCACCATGACCCAGCTGATTTTACATTTTTTAACTTACAATTTTTATTTTATTATTTTATGTATATAGATATTTTGCCTGCCTGCATGTCTGTGAACCACTTGCATCTTAGAAGTTACCCAAGGAGACTAGGTGAGAGTGTCAGATGCCCTGGAATTTAAGTTGTGTATGGTTTTGAGCTGACGTGTGTGCTGGGAACAGAACCTGAGTTCTCTAGAAAAGCAGCCAGTGCTCTTAGCTGCTGAGCCAACTCCCTAGCATCTATTTTTTTTAAAGACTGTCTTACAACGGAGCCCAGGCTGACCTGAGACTCACTATCCAGTCCAATCCGGCTGTAAACTCATGATCCTTCACCTGTTGCCTCTCAAGGGCTGGGATTACAGGTGTGAGCCACTACTCTTGACAGAAGGTTTTTATTTTTCCGTCCCTGCCCATACAGTGGTTCTCTGTGAAGCCAGGGATTCTTCCCATTTTACTCACTGCTTGCTCCCCATTGCCTAGGAGAGAACTTGTATATAGTGACACTCAGCTGATATTTTATTACTAATGCACCGGTAGCACATTCAGAAACATACCTGCTTCTTTCCAAGTCATCTGTGGTGAGTCACTTAGCCAGCTTAGGACCTTGCACTGGGAGGAGAACCAGTCCCACATAACGTATCGTGCTAGGGAAGCAATAAAGGAATGGGACTCTTGAGTTAATAAATGAGCATTTCAACATGCTGGATGCTCAGTGTTCAGCACCAGGTATTCATGTGATGGGAGAAAACCTCACTTGATCTCAGTGAACTTTTGTTTCCTAGTCCTTTAAGCAGAAGGACAATTGCTCCATGAACCTCCCCATCTTCCTCTCCAGAAAAAGAAAATTCTAGGGCAGCTTTCTTGGTTTTTGTTTTGTTTTGTTCTGTTTTTCGGTTTTTAGAAACAGGGTTTCTCTGTGGCTTTGGAGTGTGTTCTAGTACTAGCTCTTGTAGATCAGGCTGGTGTCAAACTCACAGAAATCCACCTACCTCTGCCTCCCGAGTGCTGGGATTAAAGGTATGTGCCACCAATGCCCAGCTAGGGCAGCTTCCTTAACAACACCATGAGCTGGGTTGCAGCCACCAGTAATAGTTATCAGCATCTATGGTCCTGGGTCTCAAGATAATAAGAAAGGACCGTCTAAGACTAGACTCCTTACTTTGAACCTCTCCTCGGGTGTAAGAGGGAGAACGTCTTCCTGTCACAGAGACAACCCACAGAGGAGGGTACAGATGATGAGAAAGCAGAATGCCACCCAACTGCTCCAGGAGAGGCAGAGACGTTTACACAGCAGGCCAGCTATCCAGCCATGGGTACAGAGTCCAAGGAGCAGTGCGTGATAGAGACCTCAAGTTTCAGTGGTTCTTTCTACTCAAGCCCTGCTGCACTGAGGGACATGTAAGGTCTATAGAATGTGAGCTCTTGGTAACTGCTGAGCTTGCCGGAGAAGACTCTGAGCCTTGGTTTTCCAGTCAGGAAGGCGCTACCTCTGTCAGGTCAGGATAGTCAGTCACTTGGAGCATTCTGGGCTAGGCATGTTCTCCATCCTAGGGGATGATAGGCTAGAAGACTGAAGTACCATCCTTTCTTCCTGGGGGCAGAAATCACATTACTTCATGTGATCACCCAGCCTTGCTTCCGGATGTACCTGAAAAGCATGCCACCCCACACTTCCCGATAAGCTGAGTGTCATAAGGCTCATCAGTGAGTACCCCAAATAAAGAGAAAACCTACGACCCAAGTGACAACAGCCTGACCATCTGTCCTTCAGTTCTGTCCCCAGAACCCTTTACTCCCCGAGGCTCTCCTGGGGTACTGAAGAAGGCATTCGTCCCCAGACCATCAGTCACCTCTGATGGAAGGAACCTGTCCAGTGATCCTCCTATGGCTCTGAAACTGGATGGGGCACAGGCAACAAGCTTGCTTAGAAAAGGGGCTTGGAAGCCGGGCGTTGGTGGCGCATGCCTTTAATCCCAGCACTCGGGAGGCAGAGGCAGGCGGATCTCTGTGAGTTTGAGGCGGGGCTGGACCGATAGCCTCCTAAGCAATACAGAGAAACCCTGTCTCGTAAAAACCAAAAAAAAAAAAAAAAAAAAAAAAAAAAGAAAAAGAAAAAGAAAAGGGGCTTGGAGTCAGGTTTTAGGATGGTGCAGCACTGCAGACAGGGTTGTCTAGGATGAAAGATGACATGGGTCATTCTACTGGGGCTGCTCAGGACAGCGGACTTTCACGTCCTACCCTGCTCTGTCCTTTTCTCTGGGCCAGGAGCTTTTGCATTAGGGCAAGTGGATAGCACTTGGGGACACTCCTGAGTCACTATCAAGCATGGTGCGAGGCTATGGAGGAGAGCTCTCGGGGTAGGCGAGAAGGCTGGCCCTGTCTAGAGGCTGCACCAGCCTGAGGTCTGAAAGCTGCTTTCAAGGTCCCCAGCGGCCCCTGTCACCATCTCTGATGAGTCCCCTCATCCCAAACAAGGCTCCAGTGTTCTCACATTCAGGAGCAGAGTGGGGGAGAAGGGAGGTGGGGAAGCAGGGAACACTATTTATTTTGTACATTCAATGTGTTAGGCACTAGAGACTTCATGTGAAAATGAGATGGATACTAAGTATCTGTAATATGAATTCAAATATTACATAGTACCTAGTACAGCAGCTGACAAGGACTGGCTTCTGTGTACCCAGTAGCTATTACCATTATTACTACACTGTGTCACTGAATGCTCAACAGCCTTATTTTACAGCAGACAAATATGGCTCCAGAGGCAGGGTTTCAGCTCTAACCCGAATCCAAAGTCACTCTACCTCAAAAACAAGACCGAAGCTGTAGGAAAAAGAAAACAAAGCTATAGATCTTCTCCCTAAACCTCAAAGGCCCACAGAAACCTATTGGTCCCTTGCTCATGACCGATAAGGATTTTGAAGTAGATGGCACACCTTTTGTCCTTTCTAAGCAGTAGTAGACTCAAAGCTCACCATGGGAAGACACTGCCCAAATCTTCCTCTCCTCCATCCCACGGCACCACTCTGACACCATCCCAGAGCAGAATGGACTGGCTCCAGACTGGCATGGTTATAGGAGCCTGCAGGCCCCACCGGAGAAGAGCCCAGGAGTGTGGATACCCATGCCTCCA
>NW_024429480.1:0-21783 GCF_017639785.1 Mesocricetus auratus
AAAACTCTTTTTTAAATATGTGAACAAGACTATTCTTTTTTTTTCTTTTATCATTTTTTATTTTAAATTTAAATAGCTTGTTTTACATGTCAATCCCAGTTCCCTCTCCCTCCCCTCCTCCCACACTCCCATTCCCCCCAGCCTCCCACCCTATTGCCAAATCCTTCCTCATAGGGATATCTAGAGTCTGTCATTTCACTCTGGGTAGGGTCCAGGCACTCCCCTAAGAGTCCAGGCTGAGAGAGCATCCCTCTTTGTCCTATGGGCACACGATGACTGTTTATATTCCAGGGATAAACACTGATCCACAGCTCAGGGCCTCATAGGTTGCCCAGGCCTTCTAGCTGACACTCACATTTGGGGAGGTCCAGATCAGTCCCATGCTGGCCTCCCCGCTGTCGGTCTGGGGTCCAAGAGCTCTACCCTGTTCAGATCAGCTGTCTCTGCTGGTTTTGCCAGCCCATTCTTTGCCAATTTGCTCATCACTCCTCTCTCTGTCACTGGGTTCCTTGGGTTCAGTTCAGCGATTAATTGTGTGTTTGCCTCTGCTTCCATTAAAAACTGGATGAAGGCTCCTGGATTGTTATAGACATCAAGTTCATTATCAGGAATGGGCATTCGAGGTGGTCTCTCCACTATTGCTTAGCTTGCCAATTGGTGTTATCCCTTTAGATCACTCGAGGTCACTCTGGTGCCTGATATGTCTTCTAACCTATGATTCCCTCTTACCCCTATTCTACCCCACACTCAACTTCCTGTTTCCCCATGACCTACTCTCACTTCCTCTTCTCCCCCTCTCTTCTTCCCAGCTCCCCCTCCCCCCCACCCCTCGCCATGTTCCCCATCCATTAAGAGGATCTTGTCTCAATCCTCTTCTCTTGGGTACTATGCATGTCTTTTAGGTTCTTTCCTGTTTCCCAGACTCTCTATCAGTGGAAGTGCAGACTGGCACTATCCTGATCCATGTCTAAAATCTATATATGTGACTGGGTTACCTCACTCAGGATGGTTTCTTCCAGTGCTACAAGTCTCCAAAACACCAAAGGATCCAATTAAAAGGTGAGGTACAGAACTAAATAGAGAATTCTCAATAGAGGAGGCTAAAATGGCCAAGAGACACTTAAGAAAGTGCTCAAAATTCTTAGCCATCAGGGAAATGAAAATCAAAACAACTCTGAGATACCATCTTACTCCTGTCAGAATGGCTAAAATCAAAAAAACCGAAGACAATTTATGCTAGAGAGGATGCAGAGAGAGGGGAACACTACTCGACTGCTGGTGAGAGTGCCAACTCGTACAGCCTCTTTGGAAATCAGTATGGAGATTCCTCAGGAAAATGGGAATTAATCTACCACAAGACCCACCAATTCCACTCTTAGGCATATATCCAAATGAGACAAATTCATACAACAAGGGCATCTGCTCCACTATGTTCATAGCAGCATTATTTGTAATAGCCAGAACTTGGAAACAACCTAGATGCCCCTCAACTGAAGAGTGGATAGAGAAAATGTGGTATATCTATACAATGGAGTATTACTCAGCAGAAAAAAACCAGTGGAATCTTGAAATTTGCAGGTAAATGGATAGCACTGAGAAAAACTCTTAAAGAAATAGATGAAATAACAATCCAAATGATTGAATAAATCAACAAATCTCTTAAAAATGAAATGAAGGCAAAGAAAAAATCAGATGAAGGAAACAATTCAAACAGTTCAAGACCTGAAAACTGAAATAGAGACACAAAGATGGTACAAGTTGAGGGATTGTTGGAAACAGACAATCTGGATAAATGATCAGGAACTACATTGGCAAGCATAACAAACAGAATACAAGAGATGTAAGACAGAATCTCAGACACTGAATTTAAACAAGAGTAAATAGCTTCATCAACCAAAGAAAATATTAAATTCAACAAATCCCTGACACAAAATCTCTAGGAAATATGGAACACTGTAAAAAGACCAAACCTATGAATAATAGGTATAGAGGAAAATGAAGAATCCCATCTCAAAGGTGAAGAAAATTCATTCAACAAAATCATAGAAGAAAAATTTCCCAACCTGAAGAAGGACATGCCTATGAATATTCAAGAAGCTTACGAACACAAAATATAGTGGACCTCTAAAGAGTACACTTACCATATAATAATCAAATCCCCAAAAATAGAGAATAAAAAAGAATTTTAAGAGCAGTGAAGGAAAATGCCAAGTAACACATAAATGCAGTCCTATCAGATTTACAAGTGAATTCTCCATGGAAACTCTGAAAGCAAGAAGGTCCTGGATAGATATTCTACTACCAAAAAGAGACCACACATGCCAGCCCAGATTACTATACCCAGCAAAATTCTCAATCACTATAGATGGAGAAAACAAGATATTCCATGATAAATCCACAGTTACACAAAATATATCCCCAAATCCAGCCATACAGAACGTTATGCAAGGAAAACTCCAAGCCATTGAAGTTAGCTACACTCACAAGAACATAGATAATAGATAATCACTCTATAACAAAAGTCAGAAAAGGGGGGAAAAACTCACACACAATACCACCAATAAAAAGATATCCAAAACAAAAAAGAATCAACAATCAATGGTCATTAATATCCCTCAACATGAATGGTTTTAACTCACATATAAAGAGACACTGGGAAACAGAATGGATACAAAGACAGAATCCATATTTCTACTGCATACAAGAAACACATCTCACCTTCAAAGACACATGTTACCTCAGAGTGATGGATTGGGAAATGCGTTTCCAAGCAAATGTCCCTAAGAAGCAAGCTGATATAACTTTCATAATATCTAACAAATTAGACTTCAAAAATAAAGTAATCAAAAGAGACTAAGAAGGTCATTACATATTCATGACAGCAAAAATCCATCAAGATGAAGTTTCATGTCTCAACATCAATGCCCAAAATACAAAGGCACCCAAATTAGTAAAAGTGACATTACTAAAACTCAAATCACATGTAAAACTCCACACACTTTGACTGGGAGTCTTCAACACCCTACTCTCACCAACAGACAAGACTACCATACAGACACTTAACAAAGAAAAAGGAACTAACAGAAGTTACACCCCAACGAGGTTTAACAGACATGTATATAACATTCCATCCAAACTCAAAAGAGTATACGTTCTTCTCAGCGCCACATGGAACCTTCTCTAAAGTTGACCACATACTCAACCATAAAGCAAACCTCAACAAAACAAAAATATGGAATAAACCCCTGTATCTTATCGAACCACCACAGCTTTAAATTAGATTTCAGCAACAACAAAAATTGCAGCGACCCTACAAAATAATGGGAATTAAACAATGTTCAACTGCATCACTCCTGGGTAAAGAAAGAAATAAGGAAAGCAATCAAAGATTTCATAGATCATGCAAAGAAATTCACAGCATATGAAAACCTATAGGACACACTGAAAGCAGAGCTAAAAGGAAATTTCATAGCACTAAATGCCCACATGAGGAAACTGGAGAATATGCACACAAAAGAATTAACAGAACCTTCCACATAGGGGATATCTAGAGTCTGTCATTTTACTCTGGGTAGGGTCCAGGCACTCCCCTAAGAGTCCAGGCTGAGAGAGCATCCCTCTTTGTGCTATAGGCACATGAAGACTGTTTGTATACCAGGGATAGACACTGATCCACAGCTCAGGGCACCATAGGTTGCCCAGGCCTTCTCGCTGACACTCACATTTCGGGGGTCCAGATCAGTCCCATGCTGGCCTCCCCACTGTCGGTCTGGGGTCCAAGAACTCTCCCCTGTTCAGATCAGCTGTCTCTGCTGGTTTTGCCAGCCCATTCTTTCCCAATTTGCTCATCATTCTTCTATCTCTGTCACTGGGTTCCTTGGGTTCAGTTCAGTGATTAGTTGTGTGTTTGCCTCTGCTTCCATCAGCCACAGGATGAAGGCTCCCGGATGGTTATAGACATCAAGTTCATTATCAGGAATGGGCATTCGAGGTGGTCTCTCCACTATTGCTTAGCTTGCCAATTGGTGTTATCCCTTTAGGTCACTCGAGGTCACTCTGGTGCCTGATCTATATTCGATCCTATGATTCCATCTTCCCCCTATTCTACCCCCACCCCCTCAACTTCCTGTTCCCCCAGAGGGTGGGCGGGTGGGGGGGGAAGGGGAGTGCAGGAGGAGGGGAGGGAGAGGGAACTGGGATTGACATGTAAAACAAGCTATTTAAAATTAAAATAAAAAAATGATAAAAAACTGCAGTTAAAAAAAAAGAAAAAAGAATTAACAGAACACCTGAAAGATCTAGAAGAAAAAGGAGCAAACTCACCCAGGAGGAGTAGATGCCAGAAAATAATCAAATTGATGATTAAAAACAAAAAAGTGGAAACAAAGAAAACAATACAGAGAATCAATGAAATAATCAGTTGGTTCTTTGAAAAAAATCAACAAGATAGAAAACCTTTTCTCTAATGTAATCAAAAGACAGAGAGAGAACACACAAACTAACAAAATCACAAATGACAAGGAGGAATAACAACAGACAATGGGGAAGTTCAGAGAAATATCAGGACATACTTAGAAAACCTGTTTTCCACAACAATCAAAAATTTAAAGGAAATTGGTGATTTTCTAGATAGATATCATTTACCAAAACTAAGTCAAGAATAGAGAGGCAAGATAAATAGATCTATAAACCCTAACAAATTAGAAGCAGCCATCAAAAGCTCCCAACTAAAAAAAGCTCAGGGCCAGCTGGTTTCAATACAGAATTCTACTAGAAGTAAAACGAAGACCTAATATCAACAATCCTTTTGTACCACAAAATAGATGCAGTTGGTTCATTACAAAATTCTTTTACAAGGCTGCAATTACCTTGTTACTCAAAACACACAAAGACACAACTAAGATGGAGAACTACAGACCAGTCTACTTCATGAACACTGATGCAAAAACACTTAATTGAACACTGGTAAACTGAATCCAAGAATACAAAAGAAATATCAACCTCCATGATCAAGTAGGAATCATGACAGGGATGCAGGGATGGTTCAACATATGAAAATTTATCAATATATACCAACAAGTTAACAATCTGAAAAAAAAACATGATTGTTTTACTAGATGCTGAAAAAGACTTCGACAAAATTCAACAGTCCTTCATTAAAATGGTCTTGGAATGATCAGTGATAGCAAGATTATACTTAAACATAAATAATACAATATGCAACAAACCCACAGCCAACATCAAACTAAATGGACAGAAACTCATTGTCATTCCTCTAAAAGCAGGAACAAGACAAGGCTATCCACTCTCTCCATATCTCTTCAGTAATGTACTTGAAGTTCCTGCTAGAGCAATAAGACAACAAAAGGAGATCAAGGGGCTATAAATTGGAAAGGAGGAAGTCGAACTCTCACTATTTGCACATGACATGATAGTTTACATAAGTGAACTGATGAATTCTACCAGGGAAATCCTAAAGCTGATACATACTTTAAGAAAACTGAGAGGATACAAGATTAACTCAAAGAATCAGCAGCCCTTCTATATATGTACAATAAAGGGGCTGAGAAGGAAATCAGATAAATATTCCCATTTGAAATAGCCACAAACATCATTACATATCTTGGGGTAATTCTAATCAAACAGGTGAAAGACCTGTATGAAAGGAACTTTGACTCATTAAAGAATGCAATTTAAGAAGATACCAGAAAATGGAAAGATCTCCCATGCTATTGGATAGGTAGGATCAACATAGTTAAAAAGGGAATCTTACCCAAAGAAATATACAGATTCAATGCAATTCATAGCAATATACCAGTTCACTTCTTCACAGAAATGGAAAGAACAATACTTAACTTTATATGGAAAAATAAAATATACAGGATAGCGTAATATTCCTGTACTATGGAGGAACTTCAGGAGGAATCAAGCTTTACTATAGAGCTATAATAATGAAAACAGACTGGGAGACCCATGAGAGTTGAAACAAAGACCATGATATTAACCCACACCCCCATGAACAACTGATTTTTGACAAAAACCAGAAACTATATAATAGCGGAACCAGGGAGTCCAGAGAAGGAGCTGTTCCGGCGGCTTCATCAGGTACAACAGGCCAGCTTCTGGGCTTGTGTTCCAGTGCCTGGGGATCGCCTGGGAACTGCACAGAGCTTCCAATCCCAGCGAGAGCCAAGCACCCCAGACTCCGGGACTTCTCTATGACCAATGAGACCAGGAAACCAGAGGAGCCAGGGAGTACAGGGAAGCAGCTGCTCCATCCACAGGACCAGGTACAACAGGATCCAGCAAAGGGTCCAAGGGACCAGGTGGAAGGCTAAGCGCCCCAGATTCCTGTTCTTTTTCTCCACCCATGGGACCAGAACTAGGACAAGGAATAGAAGAACCAACAGATTATTGGACTTGCTAGCAGCCATCAAAAGGGAACTCTGGTCCCCTAACCACCAGACCAGTAAGGGGCTCTTTCTGCACCCACTAGAAGAGATGGGAAAGAGACAATACAAAAACACACTCAGCAACAGAAAAACAAATATGACAACACCAGATTCTAGAGACTCCACACCAGCAAGACTCCAAATTTCTAATGTGAGCGAAGCAGAAGAGATCGACCTTAAAAATCACTTTCATGAACATGATAGAGGCCTTAAAAGAGGATATAGGAAAATCCCTCAAAGAAATGGAAGAAAAAACAAACCAAAAAATGCAAGAATTGGGAGAAAAAACAAACCAAAAAGGCAGGAAATGGAAGAAGAAACGAATCAAAACATGCAAGAAATGGAAGAAAGAACAAAGCAAAAAATGAAAGAAATGGAAGAAGAAACATACCAAAAAAGGCAGGAAATGGAAGAAGAAACAAACCAAAAAATGCAACAAATGGAAGAAAGAACAAAGCAAAAAATTCATAAAAGGCAACAAATGGATGAAAAGATAAACCGAAAATTGCAAGAAGCAATGCAAACACTGCAAGGGTGTAAAACTGAAATAGAGACAACAAAAAAACACAATCTGAAGAAAGGCAGGGAATAGAAAAGCTGGGCAAACAGTCAGGAACTACCGATACAAGCATTACCAACAGAATAGAATAGATGGAAGAGAGAATCTCAAGTGTTGAAGATACACTAGGAGAAATGGATTCATCAACCAAAGAAAACCTTAAGTCCAACAAATCCTTAACACAAAACATGCAGGAAATATGGGACACCATAAAAAGAACAAACCTAATAATAATAAGTATAGAAAAAGGAGAAGAAAACCACCGCAAAGGGGCAGAAAACATATTCAACAAAATCATAGAAGAAAACTTTCCCAAACTTAAAAAAGACATGCCAATGAAGGTACAAGAAGCTACACAACACCAAATAGAGTGGACGACAAAAAAAGGTCCCCTCGCCACATAATAATCAAGACCTCAATTATACAGAATGAAGAAAGAATATTAAAAGCAGCTAAGGAAAAATGTCAAGTAACATGTAAAGGCAGACCTATCAGAATTACACCTGAATTCTCCATGGAAACTCTGAAAGCCAGAAGGTCCTGGATAGATATTCTACCAACACTAAGAGACTATGAATGCCAGCCCAGACTATTATAGCTGGCAAATCTCTCAATCACTATAGACGGAGAAAACAAGATATTCCATGACAAAACTAGATTCAAGTAATACATATCCACTAACTCAGCCCTACAGAAAATTTTGGAAGGAAAACTCCAACCCAAGGAACTTGACAACAACCAGAAAAACATAGGCATTAGAGAATCCCTCTCCACCAATAGCCAAAAGAACAAAGGGGTGAAATTCCACACATAATTCCACCACCAACAACCATTGCAAATCGAAGAAGGATGAGCAATCAATGGTCATTAATATCCCTCAACATTAATGGCCTTAACTCACCCATAAAAAGACACAGGCTAGCAGAAGGGATTCGAAGACAGAACCCTTCCTACTGCTGCATACAAGAAACACACCTCTCCCTCAAAGACAGACATTACCTGAGAGTTAAAGGTTGGGAAAAAATTTTCAATCAAATGGACCCAAGAAACAATCAGGGGTAGCAATCCTAATATCTAACAAACTAGACTTTAAAATAAAATCAATCAAAAGAGATTAAGGAGGTCATTATATACTCATCACAGGTGAAATCCACCAAGGTGAAGTGTCTATCCTGAAAATCTATGCCCCAAATACAAAGGCATCCACATTCATAAAAGAAACATTATTAGAACTTAAATCACATCAAAAGCACCACACTGTTACAGTGGGAGATTTCAACACACCACTCTCACCACTAGACAGGAATACCAGACAGAAACACAACAAAGAAGCAAAGGGTCTAATAGAAGTAATGGCCCAACTGGGATTAACAGACGTTTATAGAACATTTCATCCACATAAAAAATAATATACCTTCTTCTCACCACCACATGGAACCTTATCAAAAATCGACAAAATACTTGGAAACATATCAAACTTCAGCAGCTACAAAAAAAAAATGGAATAACTCCTTGCACCTTATGAGACCACCATTCATTAAAATTAAAATTCAACAACAACACAAATTGCAGAAAATCTAAAAACTCATGGATATTGAATAATGCTCAACTGCACCATTCCTGGGTCAAAGAAGTAATAAAAAAGAAATTAAAGACTTCCTCGATTTCAATGAGAATGAAGACACAACATACCCAAACCTATGGGACACTTTGGAAGCAATGCTACGTGGGAAGTTCATAGTTCTAAGTGGCCACATGAAGAAAATGGAGAACAGTTATACAAGAGAATTAACAGTACAGCTGAAAGCTCTAGAACACAAAGAAGCAAACACCTCCAGGGGGAGTACACGCCAGGATATAATCAAATTGAGGGCTGAAATCAAGAAAGTAGAAACTAGGAAAACAACACAAAGAATCAAAGCAACGAAGAGTTGGTTCTTTGAGAAAATCAACAAGATAGACTAACCTTTTTCAAAACTTACCAAACACTGAACATGAAAATTAACAAAATCAGAAATGAAAAGGGGGACATATTAACGGACTTTGAGAAATCCAGAGAATCATCAGGTCATACTTTGAAAACCTGTACTCCACAAAATTAGAAAATTTAAAGGAAATGGATGACTTCCTGGATAGCTATCACTTTCCAAAACTAAATCAAGAACAGATAAGCAATTTAAATAGACCTATAACACCTATGGAAATAGAAGCAGCCATCAAAAGTCTCGCAACCAAAATAAGTCCATGTGCTGATGTTCTCAGTGCAGAATTTTACCAGAAATTCAAAGAAGAGCTTATACCAATTCTTCTCAAAGTATTCCACAAAATAGAAGCAGAAGGGTCTTTGCCAAACTCTTTCTATGAGGCTTCAATAACCTTGATCCCCAAGCCACACACAGATACAACTAAGAAAGAGAACTTCAGACCAATATCCCTCATGAACATTGATGCTAAAATACTGGCAAATAGGATCCAAGAACACATCAAAACAATCATTCACCACGATCAAGTAGGCTTCATTCCAGGCATGCAGGGATGGATCAACATACAAAAATCCATCAACGTAATCCACCATATAAACAAGCTGAAAAACAAAAATCACATGATCATCTCACTAGATGCTGAAAAAGCCTGTGACAAAATGCAAAACCGCTTCATGATAAAGGTCTTGGAGAGATCTTGGATAACAGGGACACACTTAAACATAATAAAAACTATATACAGTAAACCAACAGCCAACATCAAACTAAATGGACAGAAACTCAACACAATTCCTCTAAAATCAGGAACAAAACAAGGCTATTCACTCTCGCCATACCTTTTCAACATGGTAATTGAAGTTCTAGCCATTGCCATACTTCAACAAAAGGGGATCAAGGGGATACATATTGGGAAGGAAGAGGTCAAACTTTCACTGTTTGCAGATGACATGATAGTTTACATCAATGACCCAAAGAACTCTACCAGGGAATTCTAACAGCTGAATAACACCTTCAGCAAAGTGGCAGGCTACAAGATCAACTCAAGAAAATTAGTAGCCCTACTATATACAGATGATAAAAGGGCTGAAAAAGAAATCAGAGAAACATCACCCTTTACAAATGCCACAAACAACATAAAATACCTTGGGGTAATGCTAACCAAACAAGTGAAAGAACTCTATCGCAAGAATTTTGAATCTTTAAAGAAAGAAATTAAAGAAGCTCTCAGAAAATGGAAAGGTCTCCCATGTTCTTGGATAGGTAGGATCAATGTAGTGAAAATGGCAATCCTGCTAAAAGCAATCTACACATTCAATGCAATCCCCATTAAAATCCAAGCACAATTTTCACACACCTTGAAAGAACAATAATCAATTTTGTATGGAGAAACAAAAGACCCAAGATAGCCAAAACCACCCTGTTCAACAAGGCAACATCTGGAGGCATCACCATCCCTGACCTCAAGCTCTATTATAGAGCTATAGTCCTGAAAACAGCTTGGTATTGGCACAAAAATAGACAGGTAGTCCAATGGAATCGAATTGAAAACCCGGATATTAACCCACACATGTATGAACATCTGATCTTTGACAAAGAATCTAAAAAATACAATGGAATAAAGAAAGCATCTTCAACAAATGGTGCTGGCATAAATGGAAACTGGCATGTAGAAGAATGGGGATCAATCCATGTTTATTGCAATGCACGATACTTAAGTCCAAATGGATCAAAAACGTCAACATAAATCCAGCCACACTGAATCTCTTAGAAGAGAAAGTGGGTGATACCCTTGAATGAATTGGTACAGGAGACAGCTTCCTGAACATAACACCAGTAGCACAGACAGCGAGAAGCTTCTGTAAGGCAAAGGAGACAGTCAGCAAGACAAGAAGGCAGCTCGCAGAATAGGAAAAAATATTCACTAACCCCACATCTGACGGAGGGTTGATCTCAAAAATTTACAAAGAACTCAAGAAGCAAGTCTCCAAAACATCAAAGGACTCATTTAAAAAGTTTGCTGCAGAACTAAATAGAGAAATTTCAATAGAGGAGTCTAAAATGTCTGAGAGGCACTTGAGAAAGTGCTCAACATCCTTAGCCATCCAGGAAATGCAAATCAAAACAACTCTGAGATACCATCTCACTCCTGTCAGAATGGCTAAATCAAAAACACCAATGACAATATATGCTTGAGAGGATGTGGTAAATGGGAAGCACTCCTCCATTGCTGGTGGGAGTGCCAACTGGTTCAGCCACTTTGGAAATCATATGGAGATTCCTCATTAAAATGGGAATAAACCCACCACCAGACCCAGCAACTCTACTTTTAGGCATATATCCAAAGAATGCCCATTCATACAACAAATATGTCTGTTCCACTATGTTCATAGCAGAATTATTTGTTATAGCCAGAACTTGGAATCAACCTAGATGTCCCTCAACCGAAGAGTGGATAGAGAAAATATGGTACATTTACACAATGGAGTACTATTCAGCAGAAAAAAATGGAATCCTGCGATTTGCAGGCAAGTGGATGACACTAGAAGAAACCATCCTGAGGTAGGTAACACATTCACAAAAAGAGAAACATGGCATGTACTCTCTCATATATGGATTTTAGACATAGACCTGGGGAGTTCCAGCCTACAATCCCATGGCCAGAGAGTCTGGGAAACAGAAACTTTATTCAGTGGCTGATGGAAGAACAGGCAGACTCCCTTGGTTAAGTACTGAGCTGAACTCAAGAAAGCCAGTAACAGAGAGGGAGGATTGATGAGCAAAGGAGTTAAGACAGGGATGGTTTAACCGCCAGAAACAGCTGACCTGACAAAGGTTAACTCTGGAATCCCAGGCATCACCCTTTGAATCCAGTATGCATCTGATCAAGACCCCATGAATGTGGGTGTCAGTGAGGAGGCTTAGGTAATCTATTCAGCCTTGGGCAGCAGATCAGTACTCATCCCGAGTATACACATGGACTTTGGACTCCCATCCAACAATGTGAGGTGCACTCTCACCCAGAACTCTTGGGGGAGGGTCTAGGCCCTGCCCTGTATGATATGACAGACTATGGACACCTCCATGGAGGGCCTCACCCTCCCTTGGGAAATGAGGGGATAATGGGGGGTTGGGGGAAAGGCATGGGTGTAGGGGAGGGAAAGGGTGAGGGACCTGGAACTCACTTGTGAAGCAACCTTGTTTCTTATCTAAATTTAAACTGAAAAATAAATTTAAAAAAGAAAAAAGAAAAAAAGAAACTATATAATAAAAATCAAAGCATCTTCTACAAATGGTGCTGGCAAAACTGGAAGCTGACATGTGGAAGACTGCAGATAGATCCATGTCTATCAACATGCACAAAATGTAATACCAAATAGATCAAAGGACTCAACATAAACCTAGGCATACAGAACCTCCTAGAAGAGAAAGTGGGAGGTACTCTTGAGTGAACTGACACAGGAGACCACTTATTGTACATAATGATACTAGCAAAGACACTGATATTTGCAATTAATAGATGGAAGCTCCTGAAACTCAGAAGCTTCTGTAAGGCAAAGACCATAGTTAAGAAGACAAAATGCTTACCCCCCAGCATGGGTAAAGATCTTCATTAACCCCAAATTAGACATAAATCTTCAAAATATACAAAGAAATCAAAAAGCTAGTCACCAAAGCAAATAATTCTCAATAGAGGAATCGAAAATGGCTGAAAGAGACTTAAGAAATTGCTCAACAAAGCAACATCTGGAAGCATCACCATCTCTTACTTCAAGCTGTATTATAGAGCTATAGTCCTGGAAACAGCTTGGTATTGGCTACATATACACATATAGACATATAGAATGTCTATATATAGACAGGTAGACCAATGGAATCTAATTGAAAGTGCTGAGATTAATCCTCAATCCTATGATCACCTCATGTATGACAAAAAAACTAAAATTATACAATGGAAAAAAGATAGCATCTTCAACAAATGGTTCTGGCATAACTGGATATTGGCATGTAGAAGACTGCATATAGATTCATGTCTATCGCCATGTACAAACTTACGTCTAAATGGATCAAAGACCTCAACATAAATCCGGTCACACTGAACCTGTTAGAAGAGAAAGTGGGGGGAACCCTTGAACGAATTGGTAGAGAAGACTACTTCCTGAACATAACTCCAGTAGTACAAATACTGAGATTGACAATTAATACATAGGACCTCCTGAAGCTGAGAAGCTTCTGTAAGGCCAAAGACACAGTCAGCAAGACAAAAAGGCACGCCACAGAATGGGAAAAGGTATTCACTATCCCCACTTCTGACAGAGGGCTGATCTCCAGAATTTAAAAGAACTCAAGAACAAGGCTCCAAAACACCAAAGATCCAATTAAAAAGTGGAGGATTGAACTAAATAGAGATTTCTCAATAGAGGAGTATAAAAGTGGCTGAGAGACACTTAAGAAAGTGCTCAACGTCCTTAGCCATTAGGGAAATGCAAATCAAAACAACACTCAAATATCATCTTATTCTTGTCAGAATGGCTAAAATAAAAATCATCAATGATAGTTTATTATGGAGAGGATGTGGAGAAAGGGGAACATTTGTCCATTGCTGTTGGGAGTACAAACTTGGAGTTTCCTCAGGAAAATGGGACTCAGTCTACCACAACATCCAGCAATTCCACTCTTAGGCATATATCCCAAAGATGCCCATTCACACAACAAGGATGTCTGTTCCACTATGTTCATAGCAGCATTGTATGTAATAGCCAGATCCTGGAAACAACCTAGAAGCACAACAATTGAATAGTGGATAGAGAAAATGTGGTACATTTACACAACGGAGTACTACTCAGCAGATAAAAAACAATGGAATCTTGAAATTTTCAGGCAAATGGATGGCACTAGAAGAAACCATCCTGAGTGAGGAAACCCTATCACAAAAAGACAAATATGATATTTACTCACTCATATATGGATTTCAGGTACAGATCAAAGAAGTGGCAGCCTACTTTCCCAGTGGCAGTGAATCTTGAAAACAGGGAAGTTTCCAAGAGATATGCATGATACCCCAGAGAAGTGGAATGAGGCAAGATCTCCTGAGCAGATGGGGAACATGGTGGGAGGGGAAGGGCAACCAGGAAAAAGAGAGGGTTATAAGAAGAAGGGAGAAGAATGAATGGGGAGCAAGAAGGTTGAGAAGAGGTAAGAATAGAGGAGAGCAGGATGAGAGATACCATAGTAGATGGAGATGTTATAGGTTTGAGGAGAGAACAGACACTATTGAGATATCCAGAGATATACAAGGTTAACACCAACTGGCAAACTAAGCAATAATGGAGAGACTACATTAATAGTCCCTCCTTGATGATAATGTTTATGACTACCTTATATGCCATCCTAGAACCATCATCCAGTGACTGATGGAAGCTGAGAGAGATACACACAGCTAACCACTGGACTGAACTGGAACCCACTGTCTGAGAAGGAGGTGTGATGAGCAACGGGGTCAAGACCATGCTGACCAGACAAGTGGGAGCACTTGAAACACAGACTGATGACTGAGAGGCCAAAAGAGGACTGATCAGACTCCAGAAATGTAGTGTCAATGAGGAGGCCACAGAAATCTCTGGGGCCTTTGCCAGTAGATCAGTGTTTACCATGGCATATGCATGAACTTTTGGAGCCCATTCCACACAGAGGGATGCTCTCCTAGCCAGGACAAATGGGGAATGTGCTAGGTCCTGCACTGGATGAAATGACAGTCTCTGGAGATCCCCCGAAGGAAGGCCTCACCTTCTCTGGGTAATGATATGGGGATAGGGTGGGGATCTAATGGAGGCTGGTGGAGGGACCAGGGAGGAGGTGTGGGAGAGGGAACTGGGATTGACATGTGAAGCATTCATGTTTATAATTTAAATAAAAATATGGAGAAAAAACATTAACTCTAAAAAAATTCTTCCCAAATAAAAGCAAGTAACAAAATGCAGTAATTCAAAATGTAAATGAATGATGAGAAGGAAAACAATGAAATTGCTTAACATCCTTATTCATCTGAGAAATGCAAATCAAAACAATGCTGAGATATCATCTTACACCCATTAGCATGACTAAAATCAAAAATACCAAGGACAGTCTATGCTGCACAGAATGTAGAGAAAGGAGAATGTTTCTCCATTGCTTTTGGGACTGCAAACTTATTCAGTCACTTTGGAAATCAGTGTGGCAAATTCTTTTGAAAATGGAAACCAGTCTACCTCAAAATCCAGAAATTCCATGCTTTGGCATATACCCAAATGATGCACATTCATGCATCTGTTCAACTATGTTCAAAACAGCCTTCTTTGTAATAAGCCAGAAGCTGGAAGCAAACTAAATGCCCCTTAACCGAAGAATGGATGAAGAAAATGTGGTACATTTACACAATGGAATATTACTCAGTGGAAAGAAAAAACAAGGGAATATTCAAATGTGCAGGGAACTTGTTGGAACTATAAGAAACCATCCAACATGAGGTACCCCAGTCAAAGAAAGACAAACATGAGATTTATTTTTTTGGCTATCCTTGGCCTTTTGTTTTTCCATATAAAGTTGATTAATGTTCTTTCCAGGTCCTTGAAGTATTGTGATGGAATTTTGATAGGGATTGCATTGAATCTGTAGACTGCTTTTGGCAAGATTGCCATTTTTATTATGTTGATCGATTGCACCAATCCAAGAGCATGGGAGATCTTTCCATTTTCTGGTATCTTCTTTGATTTCTTTCTTTAAAGACACAAAGTTCTTGATATACAGGTCTTTAACTTCCTTGGTTAACATTATCTCCAGATATTTGATGCTGTTTTTGGCTATTGTAAAGGGTGATGTTTCTCTGATTTCTTTCTCAGTCACTTCATCATCTGTATATAATAGGGCCACTGATTTTTTGAGTTTACCTTGTATCCTACCACATTGCTGAAGGTGTTTTTCAGCTCTAGGAGTAGCCTTGCGGAGTTTTTTGGGTCACTTATGTAAACTATCATATCATCTGCAAATAGTGAAAGTTTGACTTCTTCTTTTCCTATTTGTATCCCCTTTATCTCCTTTTGTTGTCTTATTGCTGTAGCTAGAACTTCAAGTACAATATTGAAGAGATATGGAGAGAGTGGACAGCCTTGTCTTCTTCCTGATTTTAGAGGAATTGCTTTGAGTTTCTCTCCATTTAGTTTGATGTTAGCTGTTGGTTTATTGTATATTGCTTTTATTATATTCAGGTACATTCCTGTTATCCCTGATCTCTCTAGGACCTTTATCATGAAGTGGTGCTGGATTTTGTCAAAGGCTTTTTCAGCATCTAGTGAGATGATCATGTGGTTTTTCTTTCGCAGTTTGTTAATATGGTGGATTACATTGATAGATTTTCTAATGTTGAACCATCCCTGCATTCCTGGTGTGAAGCCTACTTGATCATGGTGGATGATTTTTCTGATGTGTTCTTGAATCCGGTTTGCGAGTATTTTATTGAGTATTTTTGCATCAATGTTCGTGAGGGAAATTGGTCTATAGTTCTCTTTCTTAGTTGTGTCTTTGTGTGGCTTGGGTATCAAGGTAATTGTAGCCTCGTAGAAAGAGTTTGGCAGTGAGCCTCCTGCTTCTATTGTGTGGAATACTTTGAGGAGTATTGGAATTAGCTTTTCTTTGAATTTCTGGTAGAATTCTGCACTGAAGCCATCTGGGCCTGGGCTTCTTTTGTTTGGGACACTTTTGATGACTGCTTCTATTTCATTAGGGTTTATAGGTCTGTTTAGATTGTTTATCTGTTCTTGATTTAGTTTTGGCAAGTGATATCTATCCCTTAGCGTTTGTAGGACATCTGTCCAGGATCTTCTGGCTTTCATCGTTTCCATTGAGAAGTCAGGTGTCATTCGGATAGGTCTGCCTTTGTATGTTACTTGGCCTTTTTCTTTAGCTGCTCTTAACATTTTCACTTTACTCTGTACGTTTGATGGCTAGGTGACTTCTATTTCTGGTCGATCCTATTTGGTGTTCTGTAAGATTCTTGTACTTTCATAGGCATATCTTTCTTTAGGTTAGGGAAGTTTTCTTCTATGATTTTGTTGAATATGTTTTCTGTACCTTTAAGTTGAATTTCTTCACCTTCTTCTATACCTATTATTATCAAGTTTGGCTTCTTCACGGCGTACCATATTTCCTGGATATTTTTTGTTAAGGATTTGTTGGTTTTGAGATTTTCTTTGGTTGACGACTCTATATCCTCTAATGAGTCTTCAACACCTGAGATTCTCTCTTCTATCTCTTGTATTCTATTGGTGATACTTGCATCTGTAGTTCCTGGTCATTTACCCAGCTTTTCTATTTCCAGCATCCCTTCATTCTGTGTTTTCTTCATCGTTTCTATTTCAGCTTTCAATCCTTCAACTGTTGAGTTGTTTCCTTAATTTTTTTGGTTGTTTTTTCTTCGTGCTCTTTAGATTCTTTGAGAGATTTGTTTTTTTCTTGAAATTTTCCCCCATTTCATGGATTTTTTGTTTCTTTTTTCTTCTATTTCTTTAAGGGATTTCCTCGTTTCTTCTTTGAGGTCTCCATCGTCTTCATGAAATAATTTTTAAGGTCTGTCTCCTCTTCTTCGTCTATGTAGTGCTTTTCAGGTCTTGCTGGTGTTGGATCCCTGGATTCTGCTGGGGTCATGTTGGTGTTTCTATTGCTGAGTGATCTCTTATTCTGGTGCTGGTGGGGTCTTTCAGTCTCCACTGGTCTCCCTCCTTCCTGCAGCTGAAGCTGGGGATGCTGACACGGAGTTTGGGTCCAGGTAGAGCTAAAGTCTTTCCTGTGTGGGCGGGTCTTCTGGATGCCAGGAGTGGCCCGGAAGATCAAGGGGGATGGGTAATGGGCAGGCAGTCCCCACCGGAGACCCAATCTCACCTGAAGCTGGACTCCCTGGGGTTGGGGTCTTGGAAGGGCTGATGTCTTTCCTGTGTGGGCGGGTCTTCTGGATGCCAGGAGCAGCCCGGAAGATCAGGGATGATGGGTGATGGGCGGGCGGTCGCTGCCGGAGACCCAATCTCCTCTTAATGTTTTTTTTTATTTTAAATTTAAATTATAAACAAGGTTGCTTCAAATTTCAATTCCAAGTCCCTCTCACTTTCCTTCCCCTCCTACCAAGCAATCCCACTAACCTCTCCAATATTTCCTCATTCCCCCAGGGAGGGTGAGGTCCTCCATGGGGGTGTCCATAGTCTGTCATTTCATCCAGGGAAGCGCCTAGACCCACCCCCAAGATTTCTGCGTGAGAGTGCATCTCTCATTGTTGGATGGCTGCCCAAAGTCCATTTGTATACCAGGATAAATATTGATCTACTGCCCAAGGCTCAATAGATTACCTAGGCCTCCTCACTGACACCTACTTTCAGGGGGTCTTGATTAGTCCCATGCTGCATTCCCAGGCATTAGTCTGGGATTCAAGAGCTAGCCCTTGTCAGGTCAGCTGTTTCTCTGGGTTAAACCAGCCCAGTCTTAATCCCTTTGGTCATCAGTCCTCCCTCTCTGTTACTGGAGTCCTTGAGTTCAGCTCAGTGCTTAGACATGGGAGTCTGCCTCTTCTTCCATCAGCCACTGAATGAAGGTTCTGTTTCCCAGGCTCTCTGGCCATAGGATTGTAGGCAGGAACTCCCCAGATCTATGTATAAAATACATATATGAGTGTGTATATGCCATGTTTCTCTTTGTGACTGGGTTGCCTCACTCAGGATGGTTTCTTCTAGTGCCATCCATTTCCCTGCAAATTTCAGGATTCCCTTGCTTTTTTTCTGCCAAATAGTACTACATTGTGTAAATGTACCACATTTTCTCTATCCACTCTTTGGTTGAAGGGCATCTAGGTTACTTCCAAGTTCTGGTTATTACAAATAATGCTGCTATGAACATAGTGTAACAGATATCTTTGTTTTCTTTTGTGTTTCTTTTTTTTAATTTTGAAGCTTTATTTATTATACAGATTTATGCCTGCATGCATTCCTGCATATCACAAGAGGGCACCAGATCTCATTACAGATAGTTGTGAGCCACCATGTGGGTGCTTGGAATTGAACTCAGGAACACTGGAAGAGTAGCCTGTATTCAGCCTCTGAGCCATCTTTCCAGCCCAAGGTGTGTTTCTTGTATGCAGCAGAAGAATGGATTCTGTCTTCGTGTCCATTCTGTTACCCTGAGTATTTTATGGGCAAATTGAGATAATAGATTATTTTATAAATTTTATTTAAATTAGAAAAAAATCTTATTTTACACATAAATCCCAGTTCCCTTTCCCTCCTATTCTCCCAGGCACCACAGCAACATCCCCATCCACTCCTCAGGGAGGGTGAGGCCTTCCATGAGGGATCATCAAAATCTGTCAAGTATTTTGGGGCAGAGAATATATCATACCCTTTGTATCTAGGCTAAGAGAGTATCCCTCCATGGGAAATTGGTGCCCAAAGTCTGTTTGTGCATTAGGGATATATCCTGGTTCCCTGCCAGATGCCCCATAGACTGCCAGTGCTCCTAGCTGACACGCACATTCAGGGAGCCTGATTTGGTCCTATGTTGGTTCCCCAGATATCAGACTGGTGTCCATGAGTTCCCATTTGGTCAGGTCAGCTGTGGGAACAATAAAGGAACTTCAGGAGGCATCACTATACCTGACTTCAAGCTCTATTATAGAGCTATAGTCCTGAAAACAGCTTGGTATTGGCACAAAAATAGGCAGGTAGACCAATGGAACCGGATCGAAAGCCCTAATTTTAACCCACACACCTATGAACACCTGATTATTGACAAAGAAGCTAAAACTGTACAATGGAAAAATAAAGCATCTTCAACAAATGATGCTGGCATAACTGGGTACTGGTATGCAGAAGACTGCAGATAGATCCATGTTTAAAGCCTTGTACAAAACTTAAGTCCAAATGGATCAAAGATCTCAACATAAATCCAGCCACACTGAAACTTTTAGAAGAGAAACTGGGAGATACTCTTCAACAAGTTGGTACAGGAGACCACTTCCTAAACATAACACCAGTGGCACTGAGATCGACAATTAGCAAATGGGACCTTCTGAAACTAAAAAGCTACTGTAAGGAAAAGGACACAGTCAAAAAGACAAAAAGGCAGGCCACAGAATGGGAAAAGATATTCACTAACCCTACATCTGACAGAGGGCAAATCTCCAAAATTTACAAAGAACTCAAGAAACAAGTCTCCAAAACACCAAAGGATCCAATTAAAAGGTGGGGTACAGAGCTAAATAGAGAATACTCAGTAGAGGAGGCTAAAATGGCCAAGAGACACTTAAGAAAGTGCTCAACATCCTTAGCCCTCAGGGAAATGCAAATCAAAACAACTCTGAGATACCATCTTACTCCTGTCAGAATGGCTAAAATCAAAAACACCGAAGACAATTTATGCTGGAGAGGATGTGGAGAGAGAGGAACACTCCTCCACTGCTGGTGGGAGTGCCGACTCATACAGCCTCTTTGGAAATCAGTATGGAGATTCCTCAGGAAAATGGGAATTAATCTACCACAAGACCCACCAATTCCACTCTTAGGCATATATCCAAATGAGGCAAGTTCATACAACAAGGGCATCTGCTCCACTATGTTCATAGCAGCATTATTTGTAATAGCCAGAACTTGGAAGCAACCTAGATGCCCCTCAACTGAAGAGTGGATAGAGAAAATGTGGTACATTTACACAATGGAGTATTACTCAGCAGAAAAAAACAATGGAATCTTGAAATTTGCAGGGAAATGGAAAGCACTGGAAGAAACCATCCTGAGTGAGGTAACCCAGTTGCAAAAGACAAACATGGTATGTACTCACTCATATATGGATTTTAGACATGGATCAGGATAGTGCCAGTCTGCACTTCCACTGATAGAGATTCTGGGAAACAGGAAAGTACCTAAAAGATATGCATATATACATAGTACCCAAGAGAATAGGATTGAGACAAGATCCTCTGAATGGATGGGGAACATGGCGAGGGGTGGGGGGAGTGAGACCTGGGAAGAAGAGAGTGGGTGAAGAGGAAGAGAGTTGGTCATGGGGGAACAGGAATTTGAGGGGGTGGGGGTAGAATAGGGGAAGATGGAGTCATAGGATCGATTACAGATCAGGCACCAGAGTGACCTCGAGTGACCTAAAGGGATAGCACCAATTGGAAAGCTAAGCAATAGTGGAGAGACCACCTCGAATGCCAATTCCTGATAACGAACTTGATGTCTATAACCATCCGGGAGCCTTCATCCTGTGACTGATGGAAGCAGAGGCAAACACACAATTAATCACTGAACTGAACCCAAGGAACCAAGTGACAGAGAGAGAGGAGTGATGAGCAAATTGGCAAAGAATGGGCTGGCAAAACCAGCAGAGACAGCTGATCTGAACAGGGGAGAGCTCTTGGACCTCAGACCGACAGTGGGGAGGCCAGCATGGGACTGATCTGGACCCCCCAAATGTGAGTGTCAGCTAGAAGGCCTGGGCAACCTATGTGGCCCTGAGCTGTGGATCAGTGTCTATCCCTGGTATACAAACAGTCTTCGTGTGCCTATAGCACAAAGAGGGATGCTCTCTCAGCCTGGACTCTTAGGGGAGTGCCTGGACCCTACCCAGAGTAAAATGACAGACTCTAGATATCCCCTATGTGGAAGGATTTGACAATAGGTTGGTGGGGTGGGGGGAAGGGGAGTGTGGGAGGAGGGGAGTGAGAGGGAACTGGGATTGACATGTAAAACAAGCTATTTAAAATTAAAATAAAAAATGA
>NW_024429481.1:0-4019 GCF_017639785.1 Mesocricetus auratus
AATTTCCTGGATAGATATCACTTGCCAAAACTAAATCAAGAACAGATAAATAATCTAAACAGACCTATAACCCCTAATGAAATAGAAGCAGTCATCAAAAGTCTCCCAAACAAAAAAGCCCAGGCCCAGATGGCTTCAGTGCAGAATTCTACCAGAAATTCAAAGAAGAGCTCATTCCAATACTCGTCAAAGTATTCCACACTATAGAAGCAGGAGGCTCACTGCCAAACTCTTTCTACGAGGCTACAATTACCTTGATACCCAAGCCACACAAAGACACAACTAAGAAAGAGAACTATAGACCAATTTCCTCATGAACATTGATGCAAAAATACTCAATAAAATACTTGCAAACCGGATTCAAGAACACATCAGAAAAATCATCCACCATGATCAAGTAGGCTTCATTCCAGGAATGCAGGGATGGTTCAACATTAGAAAATCTATCAATGTAATCCACCATATTAACAATCTGCGAAAGAAAAACCACATGATCATCTCACTAGATGCTGAAAAAGCCTTTGACAAAATCCAGCACCCCTTCATGATAAAGGTCCTAGAGAGATCAGGGATAACAGGAACGTACCTGAACATAATAAAAGCAATATACAGTAAACCAACAGCTAACATCAAACTAAATGGAGAGAAACTCAAAGCAATTCCTCTAAAATCAGGAACAAGACAAGGCTGTCCACTCTCTCCATATCTCTTCAATATTGTACTTGAAGTTCTAGCTACAGCAATAAGACAACAAAAGGAGATAAAGGGGATACAAATAGGAAAAGAAGAAGTCAAGCTTTCATTATTTGCAGATGATATGATAGTTTACATATGTGACCCAAAAACTCCGCAAGGTTACTCCTAGAGCTGATAAACAGCTTCAGCAAAGTGGCAGGATACAAGGTAAACTCAAAAAAATCAGTGGCCCTATTATATACAGATGATGAAGTGACTGAGAAAGAAATCAGAGAAACATCACCTTTTACAATAGCCAAAAACAGCATCAAATATCTGGGGATAATGTTAACCAAGGAAGTGAAAGACCTGTATATCAAAAACTTTGTGTCTTTGAAGAAAGAAATCAAAGAAGATACCAGAAAATGGAAAGATCTCCCATGCTCTTGGATTGGTAGGATCAACATAATAAAAATGGCAATCTTGCCAAAAGCAGTCTATAGATTCAATGCAATCCCTATCAAAATTCCATCACAATTCTTCAAGGACCTGGAAAGATCATTAATCAACTTTATATGGAAAAACAAAAGGCCCAGGATAGCCAAAACATCCCTATACAATAAAGGAACTTCAGGAGGCATCACCATACCTGATTTCAAGCTCTATTATAGAGCTATAGTCCTGAAAACAGCTTGGTATTGGCACAAAAATAGGCAGGTAGACCAATGGAACCGAATCGAAAGCCCTAATTTTAACCCACACACCTATGAACACCTGATTTTTGACAAAGAAGCTAAAACTGTACAGTGGAAAAAAGAAAGCATCTTCAACAAATGGTGCTGGCATAACTGGGTAATGGTATGCAGAAGACTGCAGATAGATCCATGTTTATCGCCTTGTACAAAACTTAAGTCCAAATGGATCAAAGATCTCAACATACATCCAGCCACACTGAAACTTTTAGAAGAGAAAGTGGGAGATACTCTTCAACGAGTTGGTACAGGAGACCACTTCCTAAACATAACACCAGTGGCACAGGCACTGAGATCAACAATTAACAAATGGGACCTTCTGAAACTAAAAAGCTTTTGTAAGGCAAAGGACACAATCAAAAAGACAAAAAGGCAGGCCACAGAATGGGAAAAGATATTCACTAACCCTACATCTGACAGAGGGCTAATCTCCAAAATTTACAAAGAACTCAAGAAACAAGTCTCCAAAACACCAAAGGATCCACTTGAAAGGTGGGGTACAGAGCTAAATAGAGAATTCTCAGTAGAGGAGGCTAAATGGCCAAGAGACACTTAAGAAAGTGCTCAACATCCTTAGCCATCAGGGAAATGCAAATCAAAACAACTCTGAGATACCATCTTACTCCTGTCAGAATGGCTAGAATCAAAAACACCGAAGACAATTTATGCTGGAGAGGATGTGGAGAGAGAGGATCACTCCTCCATTGCTGGTGGGAATGCCGACTCATACAGCCTCTTTGGAAATCAGTATGGAGATTCCTCAGGAAAATGGGAATTAATCTACCACTAGACCCAGCAATTCCACTCTTAGGCATTTATCCAAATGAGGCAGGTTCATACAACAAGGGCATCTGCTCCACTATGTTCATAGCAGCATTGTTTGTAATAGCCAGAACCTGGAAGCAACCTAGATGCCCCTCAACTGAAGAGTGGATAGAGAAAATGTGGTACATTTACACAATGGAGTATTACTCAGCAGAAAAAAACAATGGAATCTTGAAATTCGCAGGGAAATGGATAGCACTGGAAGAAACCATCCTGAGTGAGGTAACCCAGTCGCAAAAAGACAAACATGGTATGTACTCACTCATATATGGATTTTAAATATGGATCAGGATAGTGCCAGTCTGCACTTCCACAGATAGAGAGTCTGGGAAACAGGAAAGAACCTAAAAGATATGCATATATGCATAGTACCCAAGAGAAGAGGATGGAGACAAGATCCTCTGAATGGATGGGGAACAGGGCGAGGGGGGTAGTGGGACCTGGGAAGAGTAGAGGGGGTAAAGAGGAAGGGAGTTGGTCATGGGGGAACAGGAAGTTGAGGGGGTGGGGGTAAAATAGGGGGAAGAGGGAATCATAGGATCGAAGACAGATCAGGCACCAGAGTGACCTCGAGTGATCTAAAGGTATAACATCAATTGGCAAGCTAAGCAATAGTGGAAGGACCACCTCGAATGCCCATTCCTGATAATGAACTTGATGTCTATAACTATCCGGGAGCCTTCATCCTGGGACTGATGGAAGCAGAGGCAAACACACAACTAAGCACTGAACTGAACCCAAGGAACCCAGTGACAGAGAGAGAGGAGTGATGAGCAAATTGGCAAGGAATGGGCTGGCAAAACCAGCAGAGACGGCTGATCTGAACAGGGGAGTGCTCTTGGACCCCAGACCGACAGTGGGGAGGCCAGAATGGGACTGATCTGGACCCCCCAAATGTGAGTGTCAGTGAGAAGGCCTGGGCAACCTATGGGGCTCTGAGCTGTGGATCAGTGTCTATCCCTGGTATACAATCTGTCTTCATGTGCCTATGGCACAAAGAGAGATGCTCTCTCAGCCTGGACTCTTAGGGGAGTGCCTTGACCCTACCAAGAGTGAAATGATAGACTCTAGACATCCCCTATGTGGAGGGATTTGGCAATAGGGTGGGAGGGAGGGTGGAAGGGGAGTGCGGGAGGAGGGGAGGGAGAGGGAACTGGGATTGACATGCGAAACAAGCTATTTAAAATTAAAATAAAAAATGATTAAAAAAAAAAAAAAGAAGTACTTCCTGCTGTCATCCTCCTCAGAAAATTGTGTTGAGTAGAGTCACATCAGCTTCAATATAGAATGTTCTGTTGTGAACCGAGTTGACTCCAGGACTGCGAAGAAAGTGCAGACAGTGTTAAACCGAGCATCTTGAGATAACCTTTCTTGAGAGAGCTCAAGGAGTTACCTGATCAGGAAACAGATATAAGGTGTCAAAATGAAAGAAAGAGCAGACCTTGCCTCTAGATACCAACACTCTGAAGTTTCTTTCTCTATGATAATTACATGTAATTCTTCCCTCTAAATCCTCCCCTCTCTTACCAAAATCTTGGGGCTAAAATATGTAGTCTCATTTAATAAATGATTCTAAACCTAATCACTGTTTTGAGATTGTTGTTTACTTGGATTGGAATAGATTCACCCAAGAATAATCTGTATTTTTGATCAGCATCTGATACCACTGACGACAAGCTACAGAAAATGTGTTCTTAGATATACATCTCTGTCCTTATTTTGTTTAATTTCTGAGATGATGTTAGCCTGTGATACTAATATTAGCAA
>NW_024429482.1:0-64465 GCF_017639785.1 Mesocricetus auratus
ATAGTGTTGTGTCCTTAGTTTTCAAGAAATTACTCATGTAGAATCTCACCCAGTGTTGTGTCGATAGTTTCCAAGAAGTTACACGTGTAGATTCTTAAACAGTGTTGTATCCTTAGTTTTCAATAAGTTACACTCTACATACTTACACAAAGTTGTATCTTTAGTTTTCAATAAGTTACCTGTGTAGATTATCAAACAGTATTGTGGAGTTGGTTTTCAATAAGTTACACGTGTAGAATCGCACACAGTGTTGTGTGAATAGTTTTCAATAAGTTACACATGTAGATACTTACATTGTTGTATCTTTACTTTTAAATAGGTTACACCTGTAAATTCTCACACAGCGTTGTATCATTAGTTTTCAGTATGGTACACGGGGAGAATCTCACACAGTGTTGTATTGTTAGTTTTCAATAAGTTACACATATGGTTTCTCACACAGTGTTGTATCGATAGTTTCAAAGAATTCATATGTCCATTTTCTCACACACGTTTGTAACGCTAGTTTTGAAGTAGTTATCTGTGTAGATTCTCACACAGTATTATATCGTTAGTTTTCCATAAGTTACACATGTAGATTCTCACACAATGTTGTATCGTTATTTTTCAAAAAGTTACGCACATAGTTCCTCACATAGTGTTGTATTGAAGGTTTTCAGTAGGTATCGTTTAAGATTCGCATACAAGGTTGTGTAGTTATTTTCCAATAAGATACACATGTAGTTTCTCACACAGTGTTGTATCGATAGTTTCCAAGAATTTATTCATGTAAATTCTCAGACAGTATTGTATCGTTAGTTTTCAAGAAGTTATGCATGTAGTTCCTCACACAGTGTAGTATTAATGGTTTTCAAGAGGTATCGCTTAAGATTCCCATAAAATTTTGTGTCATTAGTTGTCCATAAGTTATGCATGTAGTTTCTCACACAGTGTTGTATCGATATTTTCAAGGAAGTTAAACATGTAGAAACTCACACAGCCTTATAGAGTTAGTTTTCAATAAGTTACACGTGTAGAATCGCATGCAGTGTTGTGTCGTTCATTTTCAATAATTTACACATGTAGATTCTGACAAAGTGTTGGATCGTTAGTTTTTAATAAGTTGCAAATGTAGAATCTCACATAGCGTTGTACCCATAGTTTTCAAGAAGTTACTCATGTAATTTCTCACACAGTGTTGTAATGTTAGTTTTCAATAAGGTACACGTATAGAATCCCACACAGCATTGGTTCATTAGTTTTCAAGAAGTTATTCATGTAATTTCTCACAGTGTTGTATCGCTAGTTTTAAAGTAGTTATGCTTATAGATTCTCACACAGTATTGTATCGTTAGTTTTCAATAAGGTACACGTGTATAATCTCACACTCTGTTGGATCATTAGTTTTCAATAAGTTGCACGTGTAGAATCTAACACAGCTTTGTATCATTAGTTTTCAATAAGTTACACATGTAATTTCTCACACAGAGTTGTATCTCTAGTTTTCAAGTAGTTAAGCTTATAGATTCTCACACAGTATTGTATGGTTAGTTCAACAAGTTACAGGTATAGATTCTCACATGTTGTTGTATCTTTAGTTTTCAATAAGTTACACGTGTAGATATTTACACAGTGTTGTATCATTTGTTTTCAATATGTTACACCTGTAGATTGTCACACAGATTTTATTGCTTGTTTTCTATAAGGTACAGGTGTTGAATCTCACACAGTGTTGTATCATTAATTTTCAATAAGGTATACGTGTAGAATCTCACACATAGTTGTATCTTTACTTTTCAATAAGATACATGGTTAGAATCTCACACATCGTTAGTTTTCAAAAAGGTACACGTGTAGAATCTCACACATATTTGTATTGTTAGTATTCAATAAGGTAAATATGTAGAAACTCACACAGCTTTGAATAGTTAGTTTTCAATATGTTACACGTGTAGATTATCCCACAGCATTGTAGTGTTTGTTTTCAGTAAGGAACAGGCATAGAATCTCACTCAATGTAGTATCATTAATTTTCAATAAGGTACACAAATAGATTATCACACAGCGTTTTATCGTTAGTTTTCAATAAGTTGTACGTGTTGAATCTCACACAGGGTTGTATCGTTAGTTTTCAATAAAGTACACCGGTATATTATCACACAGCATTGTAGCCTAAGTCTTCAATAAGTTGTACACGTAGAATGTCACCCACTGTTTTATCATTAGTTTTCAATAAGTTACAAGTGTAGATTCTCAAACAGCGTTGTATCTTTAGTTTTAAATAAGTTACTCATGTAGATACTTATACAGTGTAGAATCTTTAGTTTTCAATATGTTAACCTTGTAGATTCTCACACAGCATTGTGTCGTTAGTTTTCAATAAGTTACATCCTAACACTAAACCTAACCAAAAACCTAAACCTAACACTAACTCTAAACCCAAACATAAGCCTAATCCTAACCTTAACCATAACTCTAAACCTAACCCTAACCCTAGCGCTAACCCTAACCGTAACCCTAATCATAACACTACTCTTACCCTATCCTTAAACCTAAACCTAACCCTAACCCCAACTCAAACCCTAACTCTAACTCTAACAGTAACCCTAACCATAACCCTAAACGTATCCCTAATCCTATCACTAACCCTAACCCTAACCCTAACCTTAACATAACCCTAACCCTAACCCTAAACCCATCCCTAAATCTAACCAGAATCTTAACTCTAAACCTAACCCTAACTTTAAGCCTATCCCTAACCGTAAACCTAACTTTAAGCCTAACCCTAACCCTAACCCTATCCCTAAACCTTAGATAACCCTATCCCTAACCCTAAACCTACCCTAATCCTATTCCTAATCCTAAACCTAATCCTAACTCTAAACCTAAACCTAACTCTAACCCTACCCCTAACCCTAACCCTAACACTAAAGTTTAAACCTAACCCTAACCATAACCCTAACTCTAACCCTAACCAAAACCTAGCTCTAACCTTAACCCTAACGCTAACCCTAAACCTAACCCTAACTGTATCCCTAAAAGTAACCCTAATCCTAAAACTAATTCAAACCTAACCCTAATCCTAACCATTAGCCTAACCCTAACCCTAAGGCTAACCTAACAGTAACCTTAACCTAATCATAACCCTAACCATAATGCTAACAATAATCTTATCGCTAACCCTAGCCCTAACCCCTAACCCTAACGCTAACCTGAACCTTAACCCGAACACTATCTCTAAACCATACCCTATCCCTAACCCTAACCCTACCCTAACCCTATCCGCAAACCTAACACTAATCCTAACCCTAACCTTAAGCTTAAGCCTAAATCTAACCCTAACTGAAACCTCTAACCCGAATTTGAACCATAAACCTAACCAGCCCTAACCATATCCCTAAACATAACCTAATATAACCCTATCCCTAATCCTAACCATTACCCTAACACTAACCCTAAACCAGGCCCTGACCCTAACCCTAACAAAACCTCTAACCCTATCCCTAACACTTACTATAACACTAAGCTAAACCTAACCTTAACCCTAAGCTCTAAAACCTAACCCCAACCCTAACCCTAAACCTATCCCTAAACATAACCCTAATCCTAAAACTAAAACTAACCGTAACCTCTAAACCCTAACTCTAACCCTAAGCCTACCACTAACCCTATACCTAATCCTAACCCTAATCCTAGCCCTAACCCTAAACCAAAAACTAACTTTAAGCCTAACCCTAACCATAAACCTATTCTTAAGTCTAAACCTAACCCAAAACCTAACCCTAACTCTAACCCTAATGCTAACCGTAACCCTAACTGTAATCCTAACCTAACCCTAAACAAAACCCTAATACTAATGCTAACGATAACCCTAACCTAACCCTAACCCTAATCCTAACCTTAATCCTAACCCTAAACCTAACTCAAACCCTAACCCTAACTCTAACCCTAAGCCTAACCCTAACGCTAACCCTGACCCTAACCCTAACTATAAGCCTAACCTAACCCTAACATAACCCTAATGCTAACGATAACCCTGACCTCAACCTAACCCTAACCCTAAACTTAACGCTAACCCTAACGCTAAGACTAACCCTAATAATAACCCTAACCCTAATCCTACCCTAACCCTATTTTAACCCTAACCCTAACCCTAACCCAAGCCGTAACTTTAAACTTAACACGAACCTCTAACTGTAACCCTATCCCTAAAGCCAACTCTAACCCTAACCTAAACCTAAACCTAACCATAACCTTAACCCCAACCCTAACGCTAACCCTAACCCTTAACCTAGCCCTAGCCCTAACCCTAACCCTAACCCTAACACTACCCGAACCCAATTCCTAAACTTAACCCTAATCCTAAACCTAACTCAAACCCTAACCCTAACCCTTAGCCTAACCCTAACCCTAAAAATAATCCTAACCCTAACTGTAACCTTAACTTAATAATAACCCTAACCCTAACGCTAAAAATAACCCTAACCCTAACACTAGCCCTAACTCGTAACCCTAACCTCTAACCATAACCTGAACTCTATCCCTAACCCTAACCTATCCCTAACCCTAACAGTACACTAACCCAATCCCCAAACCTAACACTTATCCTAACCCAAACCCTAAACCTAACCCTAAGCTTAAGCCTAACCCTAACCCTAAACTTAAGCCTAAAACCAACCTTAACCATAACCCCTAACCCGAATTCGAACCATATCCCTAAACCTAACCCTACCATAATCCTATCCCTAATCCTATCCCTAATCCTATCCCTAATCCTAATCCTAAACCTAATCCTAACCATAACCCTAACCCTAACCCTAGCCCTAACCTTAACCCTAACCCTAACCATAACCTTAACCCTAACCTTACCTCTAACCTCTAACCCTAACGCTTACTCAAACCCTAACCTAAACCTAACCCTAACCCTTACCATCTAACCCTAAACCTAACCCTAATCCTAACCATAACCATAACTCGAGCCCTAATCCTATCCATAACCCTAACCCTAACCCTAAAAATAACCCTAATCCTAATCTTAATCCTAACTCTAAACCTAAGCATGACCCTAACCCTAACTCTAAACCCTAACCCCTAACCCTAACCCTCTAAACCTAATCCTAACTCTAACTCTAATGCTAACCCTAAATCCTAACACTAAACCCAGCCCTAAACCTAAACCTTACCCTAAACCTAAACCTACCCTAACCCTGTCCCTAAACCTAACCCTAATCGTAACCCTAACCCTAACCCTAACCTTAGCCATAACCCTTACATAATAGTAGCCCTAAACATCTAACCCTAACCATAAAAATAACAATAACCCTCACCGTTAGTTTTCAAGTAGTTACCCATGGAATTTTGAAAAAAATTGTTTTTGGTTTTTTCGAGACAGGGTTTCTCTGTGGCTTTGGAGGCTGTCCTGGAACTCACTTGGTACTCCAGGCTAGTCTCGATCTCACAGAGATCCGCCTGCCTCTGCCTCCCGAGTGCTGGGATTAAAGGAATGTGCCACCAACGCCCAGCCACATTTACAGATTCTCACAACGGATTGTATCCTTAGTTTTCAATAAGGTACACGTTTAGAATCTCACACTGCTTTGTATTGTTAGTTTTCAAAAAGTTATGCATGTAGTTCCTCACACAGTGTTGTATTGATTGTTTTCAAGAAGCATCGCTTATAGATTCTCACACAGATTTTTTTCGTTAGTTTTAAACAAGTTATGCATGTAGTTCCTCACACACTCTTGTATCGATAATTTCCAAGAAGTTACACTTGTAGTTTCTCACACAATGTTATAAGGCTAGTTTTGAAGAAGTTACATATGTAGATTCTCACACAGTGTTATATCGTTTATTTTCCATAAGTTACACATGTAGTTTCTCACAGAGTGCTGTCGTTAGTTTTCAATAAGGTACAATTGTAGATTCTCACAAAGCGTTGTATCGATAGTTTTCAATGAGGTAAATGTGTAGAATCTCACACAGTTTGTATCATTAGTTTTCAATAAGTTCCAAGTGTAGAATAACATACAGTGTTGTGCCGTTAGTTTTGAATAAGTTACACGTGTAGATTCTTACACAGTGTTGCATCTTTATCTTTCAATAAGATACACCTGTAGATTCTAACACAGCATTGTATCGTCAGTTTGCTTTAAGGTACACGTGTAGTATTTCAAACAGCGTTGAATGGTTAGTTTTCAAAAATTTACACGTGTAGAATCACACACAGTGTTGTGTTGTTAGTTTTCAATAATTTACACGTGTACATTCTCACACAGTGTTGGATCGTTAATTTTCAATAACTTACACTTGTAGATTCTCACACAGCATTATATCATTAGTTTACAATAAGGTACACGTGTAGAATCTCACAAGGCATTGCATCGTTACTTTTCAAAAGGTATATGAGTAGAATCTTACATAGGGTTATATCATTAATTTTTAAGAAGTTACACTTGTAGTTCCTCACACAATGTTGTACTGATGGTTTTCAAGAAGTATTGATTATAGATTCTCACACAGAGTTGTTTTGTTAGTTTTCAAGAAGGTATGCATGTAGATTCTCACACAGTGTTGTATCCATATTTTCTAAGAAGTTAAACGGGTAGATTCTCAAACTGTGTTGTATCATTAGGTACACGTTTTAGATGCTCACACAGCGTTGTATCTTTAGTTTTCAATAAGTTACACAATTAAATTCTCACACAGAGTTGTGTTGTTAATTTTCAATAAGGTGCATGTGTAGATTCTCAAACAGCGTTGTATCGTTAGTTTTCAATATGGTACATGTGTAGAATCTCACACAGGGTTTCTCATTATTTTTCAAGAATTTACACGTATAGTTTCTCACACAGTGTTGTATCGCTTATTTTCAAGTGGTTACACTTATATATTCTCACACATTTTTGTATCGTTTTTTTCAATAAGGTACATGTGTAGTGTGTAGTTCCTCACACAGTTTTGTTTTGATGATTTTCAGGAGGTATCGCTTAAGATTCACATACAGTGTTGTGTCATTAGTTTTTAATAAGATATGCATGTAGTTTCTCACACAGTGTTGTATAGATAGTTTTCAAGATGTTACACATGTAGATTCTCACACAGTGTTGTATCCTTAGTTTTGAAGAAATAACACGTGTAGATTCTCACACAGTGTTACATCGTTAGTTTTCAAGAAGTTGTGCTTACAGATTCTCACAAAGAATTTTATCGTTATATTCAATAAGTTACGTGTGTTGATTCTCACACAGCATTTTATCATTAGTTTTCAATAAGTTATACATGTAGATATCACATAGCATTGTATTGTTACTTTTCAATAAGTTACAACTCTAGATTCTCACACATCATTGTATAATCAGTTTTCAATATGGTACACGTGTAGAATCTCACAAAGCATCTTATCTTTAGTTTTCAAGAAGTTAGGCATGCAGGTTCTCACATAGTTTTGTATCGTCAGTTTTCAAGAAATTACCCATGTAGTTTCTCACACAGTGTTGTATCGATATTTTCCAAGATGTTAAACGGGTAGATTCTCAAACAGCATTGTATCGTTAGTTTTCAATAAGTTATACATGTAGATTCTCACAGCTTCTTATCGTTTGATTTCAATAAGTTACATATGTAGATTCTTACACGGCATTGTACCATTAGTTTTCAATAAGGTACATGTGTTCAATCTCACACAGCATTGAATTGTTAGTTTTAATGAGTTACACTTGTAGATTATCACACAGCATTGTTGGGTTAGTTGGAAATAAGTTACACGTGCAGAAACTCACACACTGTTGTATTGTTAGTTTTCAATAATTTACACATATACATTACCTCACAGCGTTGTATCTTTAGGTTTCAATAAGTTACACCTGTAGTTTCTCACACAACTTGTATTGCTAGTTTTCAATAAGGGACACGTGTTGAATTTCACACAGAGTTGAATTGTTAGCTTTCAATAAGTTACACTTGTAGAATATCACATAGCATTGTATCATTACTTTTCAAGAAGTTACTCATGTAGTTCCTCAAACAGTGTTGTATTGATGGTTTTCAAGAAGTATCACTTATACATTCTGAAACAGAGTTGTTACGTTAGTTTTCCACAAGTTGCACATGTAGTTTCTCACATAGTGTTTTATCAATAGTTCCCAAGAATTTACATATGTAGTTACTCACACAAGGTTATAAGGCTAGTTTTGAAGGAGTTACATGTGTAGATTCTCACACAGTGTTGTATCGTTAGTTTTGAATAAGTTACACCTGTAGATTCTCACACAGCATTGTATCATCAGTTTTCAGTAAGGTACAGGAGTAGAGTCTCACACAGCATTGTATCGTTAGTTTTCGAGTAGATACGCTTACATATTCTCACAAAGTATTGTATTGTTAGTTTTCAATAAGTTACACGTGTGGATTTTCACACAGTTTTGTATCATTAGTTTTCAAGAGTTACATGTGTTGCTTCTCACAGAGCATTGTATTGTTAGTTTTCAATAAGTTACACCTGTAGATTCTCACACAACATTGTACTGGCAGTTTTCAAATAGGTATACCTGTAGAATCTCACACAGCATAGTATCAATAGTTTTCAATAAGATACAAGAGTAGAATCTCACACAGCATTGTGTTGTTAGTTTTCAAGTATTTAGGCATGTAGTTTCTCACACAGTGTTGTATCGCTAGTTTTCAAGTACTTACACCTATTGATTTTAACACAGTGTTGTATTGCTACTGATTTTCAATTAGTTACACGTGTACATTCTCACACAGTGTTGTATCGTTAATTTTCAATAAGATGCACATGTAGATTAGCAAACAGTGTTTTGTCCTTTATTTTCAAGTAGTTAAGCATATAGATTCAAACAAAATTTTCTATCGTTACTTTTCAATAAGATACATGTGTAGATTCTCAGACAGTTTTGTATCATTTGTTTTCAAGTAGTTACACATGTAGTTTCTCAAAAAGTCTTGTATCATCAGTTTTCAATAAGTTACACGTGTAGATTCTCTGACAGTGGTGTATGGTTAATTTTCAATAAGTTACACATGTAGATTCGTACACAGTGTTTTATCTTTAATTTTCAATTCGGTACATGCGTAGATTCTAAGAGAGTGTTTTGTCCTTTATTTTCAAGAAGTTATGCATATAGATTCAAACACAGTGTTTTATCATTACTTTTCAATAAGATACCAGTGTAGGTTCTCAGACAGTTTTGTATCATTAGTTTTCAGAACGTTATGCTTATTGATTCTCACACAGTGTTGTGTCGTTAGTTTTGAAGAAGTTACACGTATATTCTCAAGACAGTGTTGCATCCTTAGTTTTCAAAAAGTTTCACTTATAGATTGTCACACATCGTTATATCATTAGTTTTCAATGGGTTACACGTGTAGATTCTCACAAAGTGTTGTATCGTTAATTTTCAATAAGATACAGGTGTGGATTCTCAGACAGTGTTGTATCGTTAGTTTGCCAGAAGTTACTAATGTAGTTCTTCACACAGATTTATATCGTTAATTTTCAAGAAGTTACGCATTAAGAATATAACCTAGAGTTGTATAGTTATTTTTCAAGAAGTTATGAATTCATTTTAGAATTTAATGATGTATCGTTAGATTTCAAGAAGTTACGTATATAGATTATCACACAGTGCTGCATCATTAGTTTTCAATAAATAAGACTATATATATACTCACACAATGTTGTCTCGTTTGTTTTCAAGATATTACTCACATAGCTTCCTACAAAGTGTTGTTACCTTTGTTTTCAATAAGTTACTCGTATAGATGTGCAGGCCATTTTCTATTGTTAGTTTTCAAGAATTTACGATTGTAGTTTCAAACACTGTTTTGTATCATTAGTTTTCAAGAAGTTACACATGTAGTTAAATACACAGTGTTTTATAGTAAGTTTTCAAGAAGTTACGCTTACAGATTCTCACACAGTGTTGTATCGTTACTTTTCAATGACATACACCTATAGATTCTCAGACAGTGTTGCACAGTTAGTTTTCAAGTAGTTACTCTTGTAGTATCTCACACAGATTTGTATCATTAGTTTTCAAGTATTTATGCATGTAGATTTTCACAAAGTGTTGTATCATTAGTTTTCAATTAGTTACACGTTTAGATCCTCACTTAGTGTTGAATCATTTATTTTCAATAAGTTACACATGTAGATTCTCACACAGTGGTGTATCGTTATCTTTCCAGAAGTTACTAATTTAGTTTCTCACACAGAGTTATTTCATTATTTTTCAAGAAGTTAAACACGTAGATACTCACACACTGTTGTATTGGTGGTTTTTAAGAAGTTGCACATGTAGATTCTCTCACCGTATTGTATCTTTAGGTTTGATGATGTTATGCATGTAGTTTCTCAAACAGTGTTTTGTCGTTAATTTTTATAAGTTACACTTGGAGATTCTCACACTGTGTTGTAACGTTTGTTTTCAAGAACATATGTATATTGATTCTCACTCAGTTTTGTATCGATAGTTTTCAATAAGTTAAAAGTGCAGATTCTCACACAGTGTTGTATCGTTAATTTTCAATAAGTTACACGTGTACATTCTCAGACAGTGTTGTTTCGTTAAATTTCAATAAGTTACACGTGTGGATTCTCACACAGAGTTGTATCGTTAATTTTCAACAAGGTACACGCATAGATACTCAGACAGTGCTGTATCATTAATGTTCAATAAGTTAAATTTGTAGATTGTCACACAGTGTTGCATCATTATTTTTCAATAAGTTACACCTGTAGATTCTCAGACAGTGTTGTACCGTTCGTTTTCCAGAAGTTACTAATGTAGTTTCTTACACAGAGATATTTCGTTAGTTTTCAAGAAGTTATACATTCAATTTAGAACTCAGGGTTGTATCGTTAGATTTCAAGAAGCAACGTAGATAGATTCTCACACTGTGTTGTATCGTTAGTTTTCAAGAACTTATATATATATAGATTCTCACACAAGTTGTATTGTTAGATTTCAAGAAGTTACTCTTATAGATTCTCACATAATGTTGTGACATTAGTTTGGAATATGTTACAGGTGTAGATTCTAAGACAGTCTTGTATCGTTAGTTTTCAAGTAGTTATACATGTAGTTTCTGACACAGTGTTGTATCATTAGTTTTCAATAAGTTACACCTGTAGATTCTTAGAAAGTGTTGTATCCTTCATTTTCCAGAAGTTACTAATATTGTTTCTCACACAGAGATATTTTGTTAGTTTTCAAGAAATTGGGCATTCAGTTTAGAACTCATGGTTGTATCATTAGATTTCAAGAAGTTATGCTTATAGATTCTCACACAGTGTTGTATCATTAGTTTTCAAAACGTTACACCTGTAGATTGTCAGACAGTGTTGTGTCCTTTATTTATAAGAAGTTACGCATATAGATTCAAACACAGTGTAATCTCATTAATCTTCAATAAGATACAGGTGTATATTCTCAGACAGTGTTGTTTCGTTAGTTTTCCATTAGTTACACATCTATTTACTCACACAGTGTTGTGTCTTTAATTTTCAATAAGTTACACGCGTAGATTCTAAGACAGTGTTGTATCTTTAGTTTTCAAGTAGTTACTCAGGTAGTTTCTCACACAGTGTTGTCTCATTACTTTTCAATAAGTTACTTGTGTGGATTCTCACACAGTGTTGTATCGTTTGTTTTCAAGATGTTACTCATATATTTACCTACAAAGTATTGTTTCCTTTGTTTTCAATAAGTTATGCATATAGATTTGCAGAGAGCATTGTATCATTTGATGTCAAGAAGTTACTCATGTAGTTTCTCACACTATGTTTTATCATTAGTTTTCAAGAAGTTACATATATCGTTTCTCAGACAGTGTTGTATCATTAGTTTTCAAGGAGTTACATGTGTAGATTCTCACACAGTGTTGAGTCCTTTATTTTCAAGAATATACCAATATAGATTCAAAACAGTGTTGTATCGTTACTTTTCAAGTTACACATGTTGTTTCTCACACACGATTATAAGGCTAGTTTTGAAGAAGTTACACGTGTAGATTCGCACACAGTGTTGTATCATTAATTATCAATAAGTTACATGTGTAGATTCTCAAACAGTGTTGTTTCTTTAATTTTTAATTAGTTACATGTATAGATTTTCAAACAGTGTTGTATCGTTAATTTTCAAGAAGTTATGCTTATAGTTTCTCACACAGTGTAGTATCATTAGTTTTCAAGGAGATAACGTCTAGATTCTCAAGACAGTTTTGTATCATTAGTTCAAGTAGGTAAACTTATAGAGTTTCACACAGTGTTGCATCATTAATTTTCAATACGTTAAACGTGTAGTTTCTCCCACAGTGTTGCATCATTAGTTTTCCATAAGTTACTAATGTAGTTTCTCACACAGAGATTTTAGTTAGTTTTCCAGAAGCTATGCATTCAGTTTATAACTCAGAGTTTTAACGTTAGATTTCAAGAAGTTAGGCACATAGATAATCACCCAGTGTTGTATCATTTATTTTTATGTAGTTACACACGTAGATTCTCCCAGTGTTTTTTCATTAGTTTTCAAGATGTTCCGCATATAGTTTCCCAAACAGAGTTGTGTTGCTAATTTTTATAAATTACAGTGGAGATTCTCCCACTGTTGTATCCTTAGTTTTCAAAAGATTCTAACTCAGTGTTGTATCGTTAGTTTTCAAGAAGTTTCACCTGTGGAAATTCACACAGTGTTGATTTCAACTAGTGACATATAGATTCTCACACATTTCTGTATTGTTAGTTTTCACGGAGTTACTAACATAGATTCTCACACAATGTTATATCGTTTGTTTTCAATATGTTCTTCACGTAGTTTCCCACAAAGTGTTATTTCCTTTGTTTTCAATAAGTTACACGTATAGATGTGCATGCCTCTTTGTATCGTTAGTTTTCAAGAAGATATGCATGTAGATTCTCACATTGTGTTTTATCATTTGTGTTCAAGAAGTTACAAATGTAGTTTCTCACACAGTTTTGTATCGTTAGTTTTCAATGAGATACACGTGTAGATCCTCACATAGTGTTGTATCGTTAAGTTATGCATGTAGATTCAAACAAAGGTTTGTATAGTTACTTTTCAAAAGATAATCATGTAGCTTTGCACACAGTGCTGTATCTTTAGTTTTCATAAGTTACACGTGTAGATTCTTAGACAGTGTTGTATCATTAATTTTCAATAAGTTACACGTGTAGATTCTCACACAGTGCTGTATCGATAATTTTCAGTAAGTTACACGTGTTGATTCTCACAAAGTGTTTTATCGTTATTTTTCCAGAAGTTGCTAATGTAGTTTCTCACACAGAGTTATTTCCTTAGTTTTCAAATGTTATCCATTCAGTTTAGAACAAATTTGTATCGTTAGATTTAAATAAGTTAAGTAGATAGATTCATACACAGTGCTGTATCGTTAGTTTCCAAGAAGTTATGCACGTAGATACTCACATAGTGTGGAATTATTTGTTTTTAAGAAGTTACACATATAGACTCTCTGACATTGTTGTATCATTAGTTTTCATGATGTTATGCATGGAGATTCTCAAACAGTGTTGTGTCAGTAATTTTTATAAGTTACACGTGGAGATTCTCACACTCTATTGTATCAGTAGTTTTCCCAAAATTACATATAGAGATTCTCACTCGGTTTTGTATCATTATTTTTCCAGAAGTTACACGTGTGGATTCTCTCACAGTGTTGTTTCGTTAGATTTCAATAAGTTACATATATGGATTCTCACACAGTGCTCTATCGTTAGTTTTCAATAAGTCACAAATATAGATTCTGACACAATATTGTATTGTTTGTTTTCAAGATGTTACTCATATATTTTCCCACAAAATGTTGTGTCCTTTGTTTTAAATAAGTTACACGTGTAGTTGTGCAGGAAACTTTGTATCATTAGTTTTCAAGAAGTCACACGTGTAGATTCTCAGACAGTGTTTTGACCATTACTTTCAAGAAGTTATGCATACAGATTCAAACACAGTGTTGTATCATTAGTTTTCAATAGGTTACACGTGTAGAAACTCAGAAAGTCTTGTTTCATTAATTTTCAATAAGTTACAGTGTTTATTCTCAGACAGTGTTGTATCATTAGTTTTCAAGAAGTTATGCTTAGCCGGGCAGTGGTGGCGCACTCCTTTAATCCCAGCACTCGGGAGGCAGAGGCAGGCAGATCTCTGTGAGTTCGAGGCCAGGCTGGAACGACAGCCTCCAAAACAATACAGAGAAACCCTGTATCATAAAACAAAAAAAAGAAGTTATGCTTATGGATTCTCAGACAGTGTTGCTTTGTTAATTATTAATAAGTTTTACTTGTAGATTCTTAAGGCAGTGATGTATAATTACTTTTCAAGAAGTTATGCTTACAGATTCTCAGAGTGTTGTATCATTAGTTTTCAATATGTTACACATGTAGATTCTCACACAGCATCGTAACTTTAATTTTCATTAAATTACACGTTTAGATTCTCAGACAGTGTTGTGTCCTTTATTTTCAAGCAGTTAAGTATATAGATTCAAACACAATGTTGTATCATTACTTTTCAATAATATACATGTGTAGATTCTCAGACAGTGTTGTATCGTTAATTTTCAATAAGTTACAAATGTAGTTTCTCACACAGTGTTGCATAATTTGTTTTCAAGTAGTTACTCATGTTGTTTCTCACACAGTGTTGTATCATTACTTTTCAATAATTTACACGTGTAGATTCTCAGACAGTTTTGTATGGTTAATTTTCAATAAGTTACATGTGTAGATTCTCAGACAGTGTTGTGTCGTTAGTTTTCCAGAAGTTACTAAATTAGTTTCTCACACAGGGATGTTTCGTTAGTTTTCAAGAAGTGTGCATTCAGTTTAGAACTCAGAGTTGTATTGTTAGATCAAGAAATTAACTAGATAGATTCTCACAGAATGCTGTGTAGGAGTGAACCCCACAAAGCTATCCTCCTATGAGTGGGTGGACAAGTAATTTAACACAGGTAGATATAAAAGGAAGTGAAAGGAAAAGGAGCCTCCCTTTTCTCTTGGAAGCCAGCTACACTTCTAACTCCTAGCTTGTGTGACACTCTCTCTGGTAAATAAATATATTGTTTTCCTTATAGCATTGAGTATCATCATTATCTGGTGGCAGCTCTGTGGATTTGAAGCCCACGCCTCTGTGACATGTGGCTGCTTGACGTGGCATCCCGATGTTAGTGCTTGTCGGCATTCCAGCTGCCTGGCCTCTCCCTCCAGCCTCAGCTGCATTATGCGGGCTCGCTCCCGTTTCTCCTGAATTTCTTTCAAATCCTTTACCTCAGAAAATGTGGCCATTTCATCTGCAAGAGCGGGACCATACTACCTCAGCTGTCCCTGTCTGCCTCACGTCTTCTGATGCTGCTCTGGATCCCGGGAGGGACACCGCCAATGCTGCAAATGGCTGCCACGAGACCGGCCTCAACACCAACACCACAAATGGCCTCCGTGGGACCCGCTCCACACAGCAGCACCCCTGCAATCTGCTGCCTGTGGCTATTTGCTGCCCGTGGAACCACCTGGCGATCTGCTACGGGAACCACCTGGCGACTGCAAAATTCCCTTGCTGTCCTGCTGCACAATCACTGACCCACTTCTCCCTTCCAGTGGCTTAGCAGCTACTAAAGCCACTGCGAGCTCCACTGCAGTGCAGCACATACCTACAACTCTGAGATACCATCTTACTCCTGTCAGAATGGCTAAAATCATACACACCGAAGACAATTTATGCTGGAGAGGATGTGGAGAGAGGGGAACACTCCTCCACTGCTGGTGGGAGTGCCAACTCGTACAGCCTCTTTGGAAATCAGTATGGAAATTTCTCAGGAAAATGGGAATTAATTTAACACAAGACCCAGCAATTCCACTCTTAGGCATATATCCAAATGAGGCAAATTCATACAACTAGGGCATCTGCTCCAGTATGTTCATAGCAGCATTATTTGTAATAGCCAGAACCTGGAAGCAACCTAGATGCCCCTCAACTGAAGAGTGGATAGAGAAAATGTGGTACATTTACACAATGGAGTATTACTCAGCAGAAAAAAATGGAATCTTGAAATTCGCATGTAAATGGATAGCACTGGAAGAAACCATCCTGAGTGAGGTAACCCAGTCGCAAAAAGACAAACATGGTATGTACTCACTCATATATGGATTTTAGCCATGGATCAGGATAGTGCCACTCTGCACTTCCACTGATAGAGAGTCAGGGAAACAGGAAAGAACCTAAAAGATATGCATATATGCATGGTAACCAAGAAAAGAGCATTGAGACAAGATCCTCTGAATGGATGGGGAACACGACAAGGGGTGGTGGGTAGTGGGAGCTGGGAAGAAGAGGGGGAGAATAGGAAGAAAGAGTAGGTCATGGGGGACAGGAAGTTGAGGGGGTGGGGGTAGAATTGGGTGAAGAGAGAATCATAAGATTGAATACAATCAGGCACCAGAGTGACCTCTAGTGATCTAAAGGCCTAACACCAATTGGCAAGTTAAGCAATAGTGGAGAGACCACCTCGAATGCCCATTCCTGATAGAGATCTTGATGTCTATAACCATCTGGGAGCCTTCATCCAGTGACTGATGGAAGCAGAGTCAAACACACACAATTAAGCACTGAACTGAACCCAAGGAACTCAGTGACAGAGAGAGAGAGGAGTGATGAGCAAATTGGCAAAGAATGGGCTGTCAAAACCAGCAGAGACAGCTGATCTGACCAGGGCAGAGCTCTTGGATCCCAGAACCACAGCGGGGATGCCAGCATGGGACTGATCTGAGTGTCAGTGAGAAGGCCTGGGCAACCTATGGGGCCCTATGCAATGGATCAGTGTCTATCTCTGGAATACAAACAGGCATCTTGTGCCCATAGCACAAAGAGGAATGCTCTCTCAGCCTGGACTCTTAGGGTGTGCCTGAACCCTACCATAAGTAAAATGACAGACTCTAGATATCTCCTATGTGGAATGAATTGGCAATAGTGTGGATGGCTGGGGGGGTGGAGTGTCGGAGGAAGGGAGGGAGAGGGAACTGGGATTTACATGTAAACAAGCTATTTAAATTAAAATAAAATATAATAAAAAATAAAAAGACATAGGCTAACAGAATGGATATAAAGTCATACTCCGACATTCTGCTACATACAAGAAACATACTTCAACTTAAAAGACAGACAGTACCTAAGAGTTAAGGTTTGGAAAATGATTTTCCAATCAAAGGCCCTAAGAAGCAAGCAGGTGTAGTAGCTATTCTAATAACTAAAAAATTAGACTTCAAACTAAAATTAATCAAAAGAGAGGAAGAATGTCATTTCATATTCATCACAGGAAATGTAAATCAAGATGAAATCTCAATTCTGAACATCTATGCACCAAATAAAAAAGGCACCCAGATTTATTAACGAAACATTACTAAAACACAAATCACATATTAAAACCCACATACTTATAGTTGGAGACTTCAACACCCCACTCTCACCACTAGACCGGACTACCAGACAGAAACTCAGAATGAAACAAAGGAACTAACAGAAGTTATGACCCAATTGGATATAACAGACATATGTAGAACATTCCATTCAAACACAAGAGAACATAGGTTTTTCTCAGCACCACATGGAACGTTCTCTAAAGTGGACCACATATTTGGCAATAAAGCAAACCTGAACAGATACAAAAAAACTACAGGTATTTTAATCTGAGACAAAACTAGAGGTGATTTTTCTAATTTAGGAATCACCATTTGGTGGTAAGAATATGGCTGGTAATTTAACCCTGCAGATTTTAGAGATTTCATTATCAATGTGATGGATTATGCAGTAAAAGACAATTATGATATTTTTCATATGTATATGTGTGCCAAGCTTGTGATTGTTGTGTTAATACATGTAATCACATGGAAGAAACATGTGCATATGATTTTAAAATTAGAGTCACAAGTTCAGGAAACAGGACATTTAGTTACTAAAACAGATAATTTGGCTTTGATCAGGACAATCTTCGAGGCACATTTAATTCAATGTCTATGGCATTTATCGGTAAGATTGAGTCTATCCAGGTTGAACTTTCCAAATTAGCAGAGTCAATTCAAAACTTAGAGTCAAAAGTTCAGGAACAAGGGGATTTAGTTAAATTTGATCAGGACAACCTTCTAGAAACATTCAATTCAATGTCCACTATATTTATGGCTAAGATGGAGTCTAGCCAGGAGGAATTTTCAAAATTAGCAGTGTCAATTCAATCTATGTCTGACAATAATGCCTATCTAGTGGACCGAATGTGTTTTCTGGAAGGAAAAAATAGATGCCTTTGGAGTTTTTAGGGAGGATAGTATGAAAAGCTTGGAATCACGTTTAACTGAACAGTACAAAGACTTAAAACAATATTTAACGCAGGAAATCCAAGACCCCAATGAACAGTTCAAGGACTTGGAACAAATTTAACGGAGGGAATCTAAGACCTCAATGAACATTCCAAGGAATTGGAACAATATTTAATGCAGGAAATCCAAGACCTAAAGGATGACATGATTGCAAAATTTAAATCTTTGGAAGATACATCATCTGAAACATCAATTGTTGAGTCAACAGATGCTAGGCTACAAGTAAATAAATGAAATATGGCTTCTAGACCTCCTAAGGTGCCCTTCCCAGTAACCATGGTAGAAAAGCCAGCATTACGGAGGAAACAAACTGGTTACACTACACATAAATTGCAACCCATTGCCTAGAAAGAAATGAAAGCTATAAAGCAAGTGATAATGTCTTTTGTGGTCCACAGCCCTTATGTAAAACAGTTACTAAACACATAGGCTACTACTAATAAGATAACTCCCTCAGATCGGAATGATTTAATAACTGCAGTGCTGGACCAGTCTTCCCAAATACATTGGAAAGCTTTCTAGAGACAGGAAGCCAAGCCATTGAAATTCATGTTTTGAAGGATGGCTTTGAAGTTTCTGAAAGTAAGATTATTTGGGAGAAGCAATTTTCTGACCCGCAAGTCCAAGCTGGTTATGATGAGCATACATTTGATTTATGCAAAACAGCAGCACTAAATGCTTTGGATAAGGTTCGTGAACCAGGGGAAAAAGTTGAATCATATTCAAAAGTGATACAGGGTCCTAGAGAAAGAGTCTATGTATTCTTACAAAGATTATCCAGAGCAGTAGATTTACAAAAAACTGATCCTAGTATTAGGTGACTTCTTACAGAATCTTTGGCTTACCAGAATGCAAACCCACATTACAAACAGATACTGTGGCCATTAAAGATCAGATTAGCACCGTTGGAGAAATGGATCTTATATACAACTAATGATGACTATAACAATCCAGAGGCAGGATCCTGGATAGGAGATGCCACTTCTAAAGGATTTAGGAGGAATCAGGAGGAAAAATGGCCTATCCAAGATGAGATACCAAATTGGGTTGGGGAAGCAATCTTCATAAGTTTCAAAAGACATCAAAAACTTAGATGTTTTAATTGTGGTAAATTGGGACATTTGAGTAGGAATTGTAGACATAGCATTCCCAGAAATAATGCTTCTACCAGAAATACTTCACAAGAAGGCATCAGCCTCCTGGTCTCTGCAAGAGGTGTGGAAAAAGGAGACACTGGAACAATGAATGTTGGTTAACCACAGACAGACAAGGTAAGCCTTTGCGGCCAGTAAACGTGACCAGGGGCTTCCATGTAGAGGCCCCGAGATCAAAGGTTTTTGATCTTTCCCAGTAACAGTGGTGGACAGCCTCTCTCAGGACAATTAGAAAATCCACAGCCTATTGTAAAGACTAATGGCACTGAGGATAACAGATTATTTATTGAGGAGGAGGTAGTTGATACTGGAGGAAATAAAAGAGTATATTCTGGCAAAATTCTGTAGAACATCGTAGACACAAACTAGCTGTCAAAACGAATAATAAATTATTTTATGGGGTTTTAGAAGATGTAACTATAATAACTCAAAAAGACTGGACAGTATTTTGGCCTTCTAAAGATGTAAATGTTCAATTTCTTGGAATCGGGACCTTATCTCATGTGAAACAAAGTGTCAGATGGATAGAATGTATTGGACAAGAAGGGCAGAGACAAGTTTGAGACCATATGTCGCAGATATTTCTATGAATCTTTGGGGTCGTGACTTATTACAGCAATGGAATACCCAAATTAACATCCCTTCTGTATCATATAGTAATCATAGACAAACTCTAGATGGTAGAAAAAATGTTGTAAGGCATTACAGAAAGCAGATGGCAAACATACAGGCCGTACAAAAACAGGATGCTAATGTCAAAACTACAGAGAAACCCGAAAGCTCTGCCCTTAAAATGGCTATCAGATGAACCTGAATGGATAGGTCAATGGCCTATGACATCTGAGAAGTTAGAGGCTTTGGAGAAGTTACTTCTGGAACAGCAAGATGCTGAACATAATGAGGAATCAACTAATGCATGGAATTCACCAGTTTCTGTTGTCAAGAAGTCTGGTAAGTGGAGAATGGTTACTGATCTTAGAGCCATCAACAAGGTAATTCAGCCCATGGGATCTCTACAACCTGGGATGTAGTTCTCTAATACCTAAGGATTTGCCAATTATAGTTATCGTCTTAAAAGATTGCTTCTTTACCATACCGTTACTAGAAAACGACAGAGAAAATTTCGCCATCAGGTTGCCTACCTATAGTAATTCCCAACCTGTACAGAGATTCCAATGGAAAGTACTGCCTCAAGGTATGTTAACTTTGTGTCAATATTTTGTGCATAAACCTCTAGAAATAATTCAAAAAAATTTCCACAATCTTTAATATATCATTATATGGATGACATATTACTGTCTCATTCAAATATGGATACTTTAGAAAAGGTGTTTGAAGCAGTAAGGAAACTTTGCCCCACTGGGGATTACAAATTGCACCAGATAAAATACAAAGAGGATATTCCATTTACTATTTTGTTTATAAAGTAGATGATCAGAAAATTAGACCGCAGAAAGTACAGATCAGAAGAGATTGTTATCAGACTCATAATGATCTTAAAAAACTTTTAGGAGAAATCTCTCAATTACAGACAATTATCGGTGTAGAAGGGCATGATTTAAAACACCTGAAATGGCTTTAAAAGGAGATAAAACCGAAACAGCCCACGAATACTATCAGCTGAGGCTGAAAAACAGTTAGAATGGGTAGAAAAAGGAATATTAGAAGCACATGTAGACCTTGTGGATGCAAAACTGGTATGAATTCTGGTTATTTTACTATCTAGAGAATACCCCTCAGGAATATTAATGCAGAGGGAAGACATCATACTAGAAAGGTTATTTCTGCCACGTAAACAGTATAAAAAATTGAAAACATATATAGAAAAGATCTCTGATTTGATATTAAAAGGTAAGTTAAGGCTTTGTCAACTGACTGGGAAAACCCAGCTAAAATTATTGTACCTTTAATAATGATGAAATTTCCTCCTTATGGAAGGATACTGAGTATTGGCAAATAGCTTGCAGTGGTACTATTAGTAATTACTATCCCAAAACAGAGAGAATCACATTCATAAAGAAAACAATTTGGATTCTTCCACATATCGTGAGACAAACACCTATTTCTGGAGTTCTAACCTTCTACACAGATACAAAAAATCAGGTAAGGCAGGGTATAAATCAGGAAATACAAGTAAAGTAGTTCAATACCCTTACAACTGTGACAAAAGGCAGAATTATATGCCATTCTCATGGTACTTAAAGACTTTACAGAGCCTCTCATTATAGTCGCAGATTCTCAGTATGCAAAGACAGTTGTCTTGCACTTTGAGACCTCAGAATTTGTTCCTGATGGTACAGAATTAACCCCATTGTTTTTGCAATTAAAGGAAATCATCAGAAACAGGACTTATCCTATACATATATATATATATATATATATATATATATATATATATATATATATAACACATCAAATCCCATACAGTTCTGCCAGGTACTCTGGCACACGGCAATGATGAAATTGATCATTTATTAATAGGTAATGCATTGGAAGCTTCAGAATTTCATAAGAAACACCATGTTAACAACAAATGTTTAAAGAAGGATTTTTCTATCACCTGGCAACAAGCCAAAGAAATAGTAAGAAATTGCCCCACTTGCTCATTCTACTATCAAACTCCATTACGAGCAGGTTGTAATCCTAAAGGTATTCAAAGAAATGAACTTTTGCAAATGAATTTATTTCACTTCCTGGAATTTGGCAGTTTAAAATATGTACACCATACCAGAGACATGGTCACAGGCTTCCAATGAGTTACTGCCCTCAGCTATGAAAAAGCTGATTCTGTTATTACACACCTTTTAGAGGTGTTGGCTCTTATGTGTATACCTAAAACAATAAAAACTGACAATGCTCCAGCATATATCTCCAGTAAATTGGAATAATTTTTCCAAAATTTTAATATAAATATGTAACTGGTATACCTTACAATCCCACAGGACAAGCAGTGATTGAAAGATCTAAACGGACCTGAAAAGAGATGCTTCATAAACAGCCATATGCAACAAAGACCCGAAACACAGGTTACATAATGCTTTACTAATCTTGAATTTTCTTAATGCTGATCAAAAAGGACAAACTGCAGCAAACAGACACGGACTACAGAGAAGACTTCTGAACTAAACCAACCAGTATATTTTAAGGATTTTATGACCTCACTCTGGAAACCAGGATATGTATTATGTTGGGGAAGAGGTTTTGCTTTTGTTTCCACAGGAGAAGAAAACCTTTGGGTCCCATCTAAATTAATTAAGATTCGATCAGAACAGAAAACGTCTCAGGAGCAGGAAAGATGACGGCTCATCTACAAGTTCATATTCTACCATGTACTGTTATGTATATGGAGAACTCATCAAAGGAAAGAGAAGTGTTCTGTTTGTGTCTTTACAAGAAAAATTAGCTCTGAACAGTGAAAAGATACTAGGTATATGGATACCTAAAGAAGAAAGGATAGCTACCCAGAGGACCACCAAACAAGCAATAATACAATGTGTCTAAATCTCTCTATTTTGTTATTGTAACTTCTATTTTCTTCACTTCTTAATATGCTTGAGTCCCAATTCATCTAATTAACGCTGGCTCTAGAGTTGAATTGGTTCTCCTGCTTTCAAACCAAGCATACTGTTAAAATGCAATTCAGACTTTCTCTATTATATCAAAGAGCCATTGATATAAGACAGAAAAAAAACAAAAATAGTGACTGTCATCTGTGTATATTTGATTCTTTTTCTAAAACTCTAATCTGTTTCATGTGTATTATCTTCCTTAGGGTCGCCTTTCCCAGTATTCATACAAAGAAAAGTTAAACATTTCTGTGCTAACATTAATATTTCAGTTTTCCAGAGAAAAACTGATCTTCAACTGCTTCAGAAAGAGAATGTGTAGTCACTTCCCGGACTCCTCCTGATTCGACTGGATACATCTAAACTACCTCACATCATCGACCCCACCTGACAAGCACTATCCTGAAACCAGCTTGGAACTACATCACTTGACATATCTTCAGACCAAGGAACTGATACAGTGCATCTTCTACAATCTGATCAGAGCTTCAGACAAGAGCTGCAATCAAAATTAGAACCCTAATCCAGAACTTCAGTCAAGCCTCTCCTGCCAAACAGAGACTAATTGACCTACTTAAAACTCCTCTTACACTAACAATTTCTTCCCACGTATCCCCATGAATGTCATTTTCCAACTTCAGCAGGAAGAAAATTTGAGAATTCCAAGTCCCTTCTACCTAATACTGATATTAAAGGATAGTTTACACCTGTTAGTGTTAATTTGCAATTATTTTAGGGCTGGGATTGGAAGGAGGTGTTCAGACTTAGGCATCCATTTCAGATAAGTTTAGAATTTAGGTGGAATGGATATCTTTAGCTTAAGATGAGTAGATTATTACTTAATTATATCTATGTGTATATGTTGCATATGTTTGAGTTTGTATCTAATTAAAATCTTCTATTTAGACTAAAAGGGGAATTGTAGGAGTGAACCCAAGAAGCTCCCCGCCCAAGATATCGGGACAAGAAAATTACCACAGGTAGATATGAAAGGAAGTGAAAGGAAATGGAGCCTACCTTTTCTCTTGGAAGCCAGCCACGCTTCTAACTCCTAGCTTCTACTCTCTCTCTGATAAATAAATATACTGTTTTCCTTATAGCATTGAATATCTTCATTAGTGCTGTTTCATTAGTTTTCAAGAAGTTACGCACATAGATACTCACACAGTGTTATATCGTTTCTTTTTAAGAAGTTGGACATGGATTCATGGATACGTATTGTTTAAATCTGGCTTTGTCATGGAATATTTTGTTTTCTCCATCTATGGTAATTGAGAGCTTTGCTGGATATAGTAGTCTGGGCTGGCATCCTTGTTCCCTTAGCGTTTGTAGGACATCTGTCCAGGATCTTCTGGCTTTCATCGTTTCCATTGAGAAGTCAGGTGTAATTCGGATAGGTCTGCCTTTGTATGTTACTTGGCCTTTTTCTTTAGCTGCTCTTAATATTTTCTCTTTATTCTGAAGGTTTGATGTTTTGATTACTATATGGCAAGGTGACTTCTTTTTCTGGTCAAGCCTATTTGGTGTTCTGTAAGATTCTTATACTTTCATAGGCATATCTTTCTTTAGGTTAGGGAAGTTTTCTTCTATGATTTTGTTGAATATGTTTTCTGTACCTTTAAGATGAATTTCTTCACCTTCTTCTATTCCTATTATTCTCAGGTTTGGCTTCTTCACAGTGTCCCAAATTTCCAGGATATTTTGTGTTAAGGATTTGTTGGTTTTGAGATTTTCTTTGGTTGACGACTCTATATCCTCTAATACGTCTTCAACACCTGAGATTCTCTCTTCTATCTCTTGTATTCTATTGGTGATACTTGCATCTGTAGTTCCTGATCGTTTACCCAGCTTTTTTAATTCCAGCATCCCTTCATTCTGTATTTTCTTTATCGTTTCTATTTCAGCTTTCAATCCTTCAACAGTTTGAGTTGTTTCCTTAATTTTTTTTTCTGAATATTTTTTCTTGTTTGCCATTTTTTAAACTTTTTTATTCTTTTTTTTAAATGTAGATAAGAAACAAGGTTGCTTCACAAGTCAGTTCCAGGTCCCTCTCCCTTTCCCTCCCCTCCTCCCGTACCCTCCCCTCTCCCCCCCCCCCGTTATCCCTTCGTTCCCCCAGGGAGAATGAGGCCCTCCATGGGGATGTCCATAGTCTGTCATTTCATATAGGGCAGGGCCTAGACCCTTCCCCAAGAGTTCAGGGTGAGAGTGCACCTCACATTGTTCTATGGAAGTCCAAACTCCGTGTGTACACATGGGATGGGTACTGATCTGCTGCCCAAGGCTCAATAGATTACCTAGGCCTCCTCACTGACACCCAGATTCAGGGGGTCTTGATCAGTCCCATGCTGGATTCCCAGGCTGATGCCTGGGATTCAAGAGTTAACCTTTGTCTGGTCAGCTGTTTCTGGGGGTTAAACTAGCCCAGACTTAATCCCTTTGATCATCAATCCTCCCTCTCTGATACTGGCTTTCTTGAGTTCAGCTCAGTACTTAACCAGCCACTAAATGTAGTTTCTGTTTCCCAGACTGTCTGGCCATAGGATTGTAGGCTGGCACTCCCCAGATCTATGTCTAAAATCCATATATGAGAGAGTACATGCCATGTTTCTCTTTTCGTGACTGGGTTACCTCACTCAGGATGGTTTCTTCTAGTGTCAGCCATTTGCCTGCGAATCTCATGATTCCATTATTTTTTTCTGCTGAATAGTACTCCATTGTGTAGATGTACCACATTTTCTCTATCCACTCTTCGGGTGAGGGACATGTAGGTTGCTTCCAAGTTCTGGCTATTACAAATAAAGCTGCTATGAACATAGTGGAACAGACATCTTTGTTGTATGAATGGGCATCTTTTGGGTATATGCCTAAGAGTGGAGTTGCTGGGTCTTGTGGTAGGTTTATTCCCATTTTTCTGAGGAATCTCCATACTGCTTTCCAAAGTGGCTGAACCAGTTGGCACTCCCACCAGCAATGGAGGAGTGTCTCCCTTTCACCACATCCTCTCCAGCATAAATTGTCATTGGTGTTTTTGATTTTAGCCATTCTAACAGGAGTGAGATGGTATCTCAGAGTTGCTTTGATTTGCATTTCCCGGATGGCTAAGGATGTTGAGCACTTTCTCAAGTGCCTCTCAGCCATTTTAGACTCCTCTATTGAAAACTCTCTATTTAGTTCTGCAGCCCACTTTTTAATTGGGTCCTTTGCTGTTGTGGAGACTTGCTTCTTGAGTTCTTTGTAAATTTTGGAGATCAACCCTCTGTCAGATGTGGGATTAGTGAATATTTTTTCCCATTCTGTGGGCTGCCTTTTTGTCTTGCTGACTGTGTCCTTTGCCTTACAGAAGCTTCTCAGTTTCAGTAGGTCCCATTTATTAATTGTTGAGCTCACTGTCTGTGCTACTGGTGTTATGTTCAGGAAGCTGTCTCCTGTACCAATTCTTTCAAGGGTACCACCCACTTTCTCTTCTAAGAGGTTCAGTGTGGCTGGATTTATGTTGAGGTCTTTGATCCATTTGGACTTAAGTTTTGTGCATGGCGATAAACATGGATCAATCCGCATTTTTCTACATGCCAGTCTCCAATTATGCCAGCACCATTTGTTGAAGATGCTAAGAACCAACTCTTTGTTTCATTGATTCTACTCAGTGTTTTTCTGGTTTCTGCTTGATTGATTTCAGCCCCCAATTTGATTATTTCCTGGCATCTGCTACTCCTGGGGGAGTTTGCTTCTTTTTTTTTCTAGAACATTCACCTGTGCTATTAATTCTCTTGTATGACTGTTCTCCAGTTTTTTCATGTGGGCACTTAGTGCTAAAAACTTTCCTCTCAGCACTGCTTTAAATGTGTGCCATAAGTTTGTGTATGTTGTGTCTTCATTCTCATTGAAATCGAGGAAGTCTTTTATTTCTTTTTTTATTTGTTCATTTACCCAGGGATGGTGAAATTGTGCATTGTTCAATCTCCATGAGTATGTAGGGTTTCTGTGATTTGTGTTATTGTTGAATTCTAATGTTAATGCGTGTTGGTCTGATAAGATGCAGGGGGTTATTCCGATCATTTTGTATCTGTGGAGATTTGCTATGTTTCCTATTATGTGGTCAATTTTAGAGAAGGTTCCATGTGGTGCCGAGAAGAAGGTATATCTCTTTGTATTTGGGTGGCATGTTCTATAGATGTCTGTTAAACCCAGTTGGGTCATAACTTCTATTAGTTCTTTTGTTTCTTTGTTAAGTTTCTGTCTGGAGGTCCTGTCTAGCGGTAAGAGCAGAGTGTTGAAGTCTCCTACTAATAGTGTGTGAGATTTTATATGCATTTTGAGCTTTAGTAATGTTTGTTTCATGAATGTAGGTGCCTTTGTATTTGGGGCGAAGATGAGACTTCATCTTGATGTATTTTTCCTTTGATGAATATGAAGTGTCCTTCTTCATCACTTTTGATTGATTTAAATTTGAAGTCTAATTTGTTATATATTTGGATTGCTAAAACCGCTTGTTTCTTGGGACCATTTGATTGGAAGATCTGTTCCCAACACTTTACTCTGAAATAACGTCTGTCTACCAGGGAACTCTTACAGCTGATTAACACCTTTAGCAAAGTGGCAGGCTACAAGATCAACCCAAGAAAGTCAGTAGCCCTATTATATACAGATGATAAAAGGGCTGAAAGAGAAATCAGAGAAACATCACACTTTGCAATTGCCACAAACAACATAAAATACCTTGGGGTAACGCTAACCAAACAAGTGAAAGACCTGTATCGTGAGAACTTTGAATCTCTAAAGAAAGAAATTAAAGAAGCCCTCAGAAAATTAAAAGATCTCCCATGCTCTTGGATAGGTAGGATCAATGTAGTAAAAATGGCAATCCTGCCAAAAGCAATCTACAGATTCAATGCTATCCCCATTAAAATCCCAGCACAATTCTTCACAGACCTTGAAAGAAAAATAATCAATTTTTTTTATGGAAAAACAAAAGACCCAGGATAGCCAAAACAACCCTGTTCAACAAGGCAACGTCCGGAGGCATCACCATCCCTGACCTCAAGCTCTATTATAGAGCTATAGTCCTGAAAACAGCTTGGTATTGGCACAAAAATAGACAGGTAGACCAATGGAATCGAATTGAAAATCCGGGTATTAACCCACACACGTACGAACATCTGATCTTTGACAAAGAAGCTAAAAATATACAATGGAATAAAGAAAGCCTCTTCAACAAATGGTGCTGGCATAATTGCAGACTGGCATGTAGAAGAATGCGGTTCGATCCATGTTTATCGCCATGCACAAAACTTAAGTCCAAATGGATCAAAGACCTCAACATAAATCCAGCCACACTGAACCTCTTAGAAGAGAAAGTGGGTGGTACCCTTGAACGAATTGGTACAGGAGACAGCTTCCTGAACATAACACCAGTAGCACAGACAGTGAGATCAACAATTAATAAATGGGACCTACTGAAACTGAGAAGCTTCTGTAAGGCAAAGGACACAGTCAGCAAGACAAAAAGGCAGCCCACAGAATGGGAAAAAATATTCACTAATCCCACATCTGACAGAGGGTTGATCTCCAAAATTTACAAAGAACTCAAGAAGCAAGTCTCCACAACAGCAAAGGACCCAATTAAAAAGTGGGCTGCAGAACTAAATAGAGAGTTTTCAATAGAGGAGTCTAAAATGGCTGAGAGGCACTTGAGAAAGTGCTCAACATCCTTAGACATCCGGGAAATGCAAATCAAAACAACTCTGAGATACCATCTCACTCCTGTTAGAATGGCTAAAATCAAAAACACCAATGCCAATTTATGCTGGAGAGGATGTGGTGAAAGGGGAGACACTCCTCCATTGCTGGTGGGAGTGCCAACTGGTTCAGCCACTTTGGAAAGCAGTATGGAGATTCCTCAGAAAAATGGGAATAAACCTACCACAAGACCCAGGAACTCCACTCTTAGGCATATACCCAAAAGATGCCCATTCATACAACAAAGATGTCTGTTCCACTATGTTCATAGCAGCTTTATTTGTAATAGCCAGAACTTGGAAGCAACCTCCATGTTCCTCACCCGAAGAGTGGATAGAGAAAATGTGGTACATCTACACAATGGAGTACTATTCAGCAGAAAAAAATAATGGAATCATGAGATTCGTATGCAAATGGCTGACACTAGAAGAAACCATCCTGAGTGAGGTAACCCAGTCACAAAAAGAGAAACATGGCATGTACTCTCTCATATATGGATTTTAGACATAGATCTGGGGAGTGCCAGCCTACAATCCTATGGCCAGACAGTCTGGGAAACAGAAACTACATTTAGTGGCTGGTTAAGTACTGAGCTGAACTCAAGAAAGCCAGTATCAGAAAGGGAGGATTGATGATCAAAGGGATTAAGACTGGGCTAGTTTAACCCCCAGAAACAGCTGACCAGACAAAGGTTAACTCTTGAATCCCAGGCATCAGCCTGGGAATCCAGCATGGGACTGATCAAGACCCCCTGAATCTGGGTGTCAGTGAGGAGGCCTAGGTAATCTATTGAGCCTTGGGCAGCAGATCAGTACCCATCCCATGTATACACACGGAGTTTGGACTTCCATAGAACAATGTGAGGTGCACTCTCACCCTGAACTCTTGGGGAAGGGTCTAGGCCCTGCCCTATATGAAATGACAGACTATGGACATCCCCATGGAGGGCCTCATTCTCCCTGGGGGAACGAAGGGATAACGGGGGGGGAGAGGGGAGGGTACGGGAGGAGGGGAGGGAAAGGGAGAGGGACCTGGAACTGACTTGTGAAGCAACCTTGTTTCTTATCTAAATTTAAAATGGAAAATAAAAAAATATTAATAAAAAAAAAAAAAAAAAAAAAAAGAGTTGGTTCTTTGAGAAAATCAACAAAATAGATAAACCTCTGTCCAAACTAACCAAAAGACAGAGGGAGAGCATGCTAATTAAGAAAATCAGGGATGAAAAAGGGGACATAACAACAGACTCTGAGGAAATCCAGAGAATCATCAGGGCATACTTTGAAAATCGGTACTCCACAAAATTTGAAAATTTAAAGGAAATGGACAATTTCCTGGATAGATATCACTTGCCAAAACTAAATCAAGAACAGATAAACAATCTAAACAGACCTATAACCCGTAATGTAATAGAAGCAGTCATCAAAAGTCTCCCAAACAAAAAAGCCCAGGCCCAGATGGTTTCAGTGCAGAATTCTACCAGAAATTCAAAGAAGAGCTACTTCCAATACTCCTCAAAGTATTCCACACAATAGAAGCAGGAGGCTCACTGCCAAACTCATTCTACGAGGCTACAATTACTTTGATACCCAAGCCACACAAAGACACAACTAAGAAAGAGAACTATAGACCAATTTCCCTCATGAATATTGATGCAAAAATACTCAATAAAATACTCACAAACCGGATTCAAGAACACATCAGAAAAATCATCCACCATGATCAAGTAGGCTTCATCCTAGGAATGCAGGGATGGTTCAACATTAGAAAATCTATCAATGTAATCCACCATATTAACAATCTGCGAAAGAAAAACCGCATGATCATCTCACTAGATGCTGAAAAAGCCTTTGACAGAATCCAGCACCCCTTCATGATAAAGGTCCTAGAGAGATCAGGGATAACAGGAACGTACCTGAATATAATAAATGCAATATATAGTAAGCCAACAGCTAAATCAAACTAAATGGAGAGAAACTCAAAGCAATTCCTCTAAAATCAGGAACAAGACAAGGCTGTCCACTCTCTCCATATCTCTTCAATATTGTACTTGAAGTTCTAGCTACAGCAATAAGACAACAAAAGGAGATAAAGGGGATACAAATAGGAAAAGAAGAAGTCAAACTTTCACTATTTGCAGATGATATGATAGTTTACATAAGTGACCCAAAAAACTCCGCAAGGTTACTCCTAGAGCTGATAAACACCTTCAGCAATGTGGCAGGATACAAGGTAAACTCAAAAAAATCAGTGGCCCTATTATATACAGATGATGAAGTGACTGAGAAAGAAATCAGAGAAACATCACCCTTTACAATAGCCAAAAACAGCATCAAATATCTGGGGATAATGTTAACCAAGGAAGTTAAAGACCTGTATATCAAGAACTTTGTGTCTTTAAAGAAAGAAATCAAAGAAGATACCAGAAAATGGAAAGATCTCCCATGCCCTTGGATTGGTAGGATCAACATAATAAAAATGGCAATCTTGCCAAAAGCAGTCTACAGATTCAATGCAATCCCTATCAAAATTCCATCACAATTCTTCAAGGACCTGGAAAGAACATTAATCAACTTTATATGGAAAAACAAAAGGCCCAGGATAGCCAAAACATCCCTATACAATAAAGGAACTTCAGGAGGCATCACCATACCTGACTTCAAGCTCTATTATAGAGCTATAGTCCTGAAAACAGCTTGTTATTGGCACAAAAATGGCAGGTAGACCAATGGAACCGAATCGAAAGCCCTAATTTTAACGCACACACCTATGAACACTTGATTTTTGACAAAGAAGCTAAAACTGTACAATGGAAAAAAGAAAGCATCTTCAACAAATGGTGCTGGCATAACTGGGTACTGGTATGCAGAATACTGCAGATAGATCCATGTTTATCACCTTGTACAAAACTTAAGTCCAAATGGATCAAAGATCTCAACATAAATCCAGCCACACTGAAACTTTTAGAAGAGAAAGTGGGAGATACTCTTCAACGAGTTGGTACAGGAGACCACTTCCTAAACATAACACCAGTGGCACAGGCACTGAGATCGACAATTAACAAATGGGACCTTCTGAAACTAAAAAGCTTCTGTAAGGCAAAGGATACAGTCAAAAAGACAAAAAGGCAGGCTACAGAATGGGAAAAGATATTCACTAACCCTACATCTGACAGAGGGCTAATCTCCAAAATTTACAAAGAACTCAAGAAACAAGTCTCTAAAACACCAAAGGATCCACTTAAAAGGTGGGGTACAGAGCTAAATAGAGAATTCTCAGTAGAGGAGGCTAAAATGGCCAAGAGACACTTAAGAAAGTGCTCAACATCCTTAGCCATCAGGGAAATGCAAATCAAAACAACTCTGAGATACCATCTTACTCCTGTCAGAATGGCTAAAATCAAAAACACCGAAGACAATTTATGCTGGAGAGGATGCGGAGAGAAAGGAACACTCCTCCAGTGCTGGTGGGAGTGCCGAGTTATACAGCCTCTTTGGAAATCAGTATGGAGATTCCTCAGGAAAATGGGAATTAATCTACCACTAGACACAGCAATTCCACTCTTAGGCATATATCCAAATGAGGCAAGTTCATACAACAAGGGCATCTGCTCCACTATGTTCATAGCAGCATTATTTGTAATAGGCAGAACCTGGAAGCAACCTAGATGCCCCTCAACTGAAGAGTGGATAGAGAAAATGTGGTACATTTACACAATGGAGTATTACTCAGCAGAAATAAACAATGGAATCCTGAAATTTGCAGGGAAATGGATAGCACTGGAAGAAACCATCCTGAGTGAGGTAACCCAGTCGCAAAAAGACAAACATGGTATGTACTCACTCACATATGGATTTTAGACATGGATCAGGATAGTGCCACTCTGCACTTCCACTGATAGAGAGTCTGGGAAACAGGAAAGAACCTAAAAGATATGCATATATGCATAGTACCCAAGAGAAGAGGATTGAGACAAGATCCTCTGAATGGATGGGGAACACGGCGAGGGGTGGGGGGTAGTGGGACCTGGAAAGAAGAGAGGGGGTGAAGAGGAAGAGAGTTGGTCATGGGGGAACAGGAAGTTGAGGGGTGGGGGTAGAATAGGGTGAAGAGGGAATCATAAGATCGAATACAATCAGGCACCAGAGTGACCTCGAGTGATCTAAAGGGATAACACCAATTGGCAAGCTAAGCAATAGTGGAGAGACCACCTCGAATGCCCATTCCTGATAATGAACTTGATGTCTATAACCATCCGGGAGCCTTCATTCTGTGACTGATGGAAGCAGAGGCAAACACACAATTAATCACTGAACTGAACCCAAGGAACCCAGTGACAGAGAGAGAGGAGTGATGAGCAAATTGGCAAAGAATGGGCTGGCAAAACCAGCAGAGACAGCTGATCTGTACAGGGGAGACCTCTTGGACCCAAGACCGACAGTGGGGAGGCCAGCATGAGACTGATCTGGACCCCACAAATGTGAGTGTCAGCGAGAAGGTGTGGGCAACCTATGGGGCCCTGAGCTGTGGATCAGTGTCTATCCCTGGTATATAAACAGTCTTCGTGTGCCTATAGCACAAAGAGGGATGCTCTCTCAGAGTGGACTCTTAGGGGAGTGCCGGGACCCTACCCAGTGTAAAATGACAGACTCTAGATATCCCCTATGTGGGAGGATTTGGCAATAGGGTGGGAGGGTGGGGTGAAGGGGAGTGTGGGAGGAGGGGAGGGAGAGGGAATTGGGATTGACATGTAAAACAAGCTATTTAAAATTAAAATTAAAAATGATAAAAAAAGAAGTTGGACATGTAGATTCGCTCACAGTGTTGTATCGTTAGTTTTCAAAATGTTACGAATGTAGTTTCTCGAACAGTGTTGTGTCATTAATTTTTATCAGTTACACGTGGAGATTCTCACTCTGTATTGTATCATTAGTTTTCAAGAATTTACACGTGTTGATCCTCACACAGTGTTGTATCGTTAGATGTCAAGAAGTTTCGAATATAGATTCTCACACAATGCTGTATCGTTAGTTTTCAATAAGTTAAACATGTAGTTTCTCACACAGTGTTGTATCATTAGTTTTCAAGAATTTACACGTTTAGATTCTGAGACAGGGTGTGTCCTTTATTTTCAAGAATTTATGCTTATAGATAAAAACACAGTGTTGTATCAATAGTTTTCATTTAGCTACACATGTAGTTTCTCACAGAGTGGTGTATCGTTAGTTTTCAATAAGTTACTCATGTAGTTTCTCAGACAGTGTTGTTTGGTTAATTTTCAATTAATTACATGTGTAGATTCTCAGACAGTGTTGAGTAATTTATTTTCAAGAAGTTACGCATATAGATTCAAACACAGCGATGTATCGTTACTTTTCAATATAATACAAGTGTAGTTTTTTACACAATGTTGTATATTTACTTTTCAATAATTACACGTGTAGATTCTCCGACAGTGTTGTTTCGTTAATTTTCAATTAGTTACACGTGTGGATTCTCAGCTGTGTTGTATCATTAGTTTTCAAGATGTTATGCTTATAGATTCTAACACAGTGTTGTATCGTTAGTTTTGAAGAAGTTACATGTGTACATTCTCAAGACAGTGTTGTATCATTAGTTTTCAAGAAGTTATGCTTATAGATTCTCACACAGTGTTGTATCATTTCTTTTCAATACGTTACACGTGTTGATACTCACACTTTGTTGTATCATTAATATTCAAGAAGTTACCTATATAGATTTTCACTCAGTGCTGTATCGTTAGTTTTCAATATGTTTCGAATAAAGATTCTCACACAATGATGTATTGTTTGTTTTCAACTTCAAAGTAGTTACTCACGAAGTTTCCCACAAAGTATTGTTTCCTCTGTTTTCAATACATTACATGTATAGATGTACAGGCAGTTTTGTACCTTTAGTTTTCAAAAATATACACATGTAGTTTCTCACACAGTGTTGTATCATTAGTTTTCAAGAAGTTACATGTGTAGATTCTCAGAATGTGTTGAGTCCTTTATGTTCAAAAGGTTATTCATACAGATACAAACACAGGGTTGTATCGTTACTCTTCAATAATATACATGTGTAGTTACAATTTTAGATTCTCACACAGTGTTGTCTCATTAGTTTTCAATATGTTACACGTTTAGATACTCACACAGTGTTTTATCTTTAATTTTCCATAAGTTACACGTGTAGATTCTCAGACAGTGTTGTATTGTTAGTTTTCCAGAGGTTACTAATATAGGCTCTCACACAAGGTTACTTCGTTAGTTTTCAGGAAGTTATGCATTCTGTTTAGAACTCAGCGTTGTATCGTTATATTTCAAGGAGTTACACAGATAGATTCTCACACAGTGCTGTATTATTAGTTTCATGAAGTTATACACATAGATACTCACACAGGCTTATATCATTTGTTTTTAAGAAGTTACACATATAGATTCTCTCACAATGTTGTACAGTTATTTTTCAAGAAGTTACACATGTAGTTTCTCAAAAATGTTGTATCGTTAGTTTTCAATGAGTTACACGTGTAGATTCTCAGACAATATTGTTTCATTCGTTTTCAAGAAGTTACAATTATAGATTCTCACACAGTGTTGTATCATTTGTTTTCATGTAGTTATAAGTGTATAGTCTCAAGAAGTTACACTTATAGATTCTCACACAATTTTGTATCTTTAACTTTCAATAAGTTACATTTGTAGATTCACAGAGTTGTGTCCTTTATTTTCAAGAAGTTACGCATATAGATTCAAACACAGTTTTGTATTGTTACTTTTCTATAAGATACACGTGTAGATTTTCAGACAGTTTTGTATCGTTAGTTTTCAAGTAGTTATACGTGTAGTTTCTCACACAGTATTATATCGTTAGTTTTCAATGAGTTACACGTGTAGATTCTGAGACAGTGTTATATCGTTAATTTTCAATAAGTTACCCATGTAGATTCTCATACAGTGTTGTGTCTTTAATTATCAATTAATTTCACGTGTAGATTCTCAGATAGTGTTGTGTCCATTATTTTTAATTAGTTATGCATACAGATTCAAATACAGTGTTGTATCTTTACTTTTCAATAAGATACACGTGTAGGTTCACAGACAGTGTTGTTTCATTAGTTTTCAAGTAGTTACACATGTAGTTTCCACACAGTGTTTTATCATTATTTTTCTAGAAGTTACACATGTAGTTTCTCACACAGTGTTGTGTCAATCATTTTCAAGAAGTAACACGTGTAGATTCTCAGAGAATGTTGTATCTTTAGTTTTCAAGAAATTATGCTTATAGATTCTCACCCAGTGTGGTATCATCACATTTCAATAAGTTACATATGAAGATGCTCACTCAGTGTTATATCGTTAATTTTCAATAGGTTACACGTGTAGATTCTCAGACAGTGTTGTATTGTTAGTTTTCTTGAAGATACTAATATAGTTTCTCACACAGAGTTATTTCTTTAGTTTTCAAGAAGTTATGCATTCTGTTTAGAACCCAGACTTGTATCGTTAGATTTTAAGAAGTTATGCATTCATTTTAGAAGTCAGAGTTGTATCATTACATTTCAAGATGTTACGTTGATAGATTCTCATACAGTGCTGTATCGTTAGTTTTCAAAAAGTTACACACATAGATACTCACACAGTGTTGTATCGTTTGTTTTTAAGAAGTTACACATATAGAGTCTCTCACAGTGTTGTATTGTTAGTTTTCAAGATGTTACACATGTAGTTTCTCAAAGAGTGTTGTGTCGTTTATTTTTATAAGTTACACGTGGAGATTCAAACATTGTGTTGTATCGTTAGTTTTCAAGAACTTTCATATATAGATTCTCACTCATTTCTTATCATTAGTTTTCAATAAGTTACATGTGTGGATTCTCACACAGGGTTGTTTTATTAGATTTCAAGAAGTTGCTTATATAGATTCTCACACAGTGCTGTATCATTAGTTTTTAATAAGTTACCAATATAAGTTCTCACAAAATGTTGTATCGTTGGTTTTCAAGATGTTACTCAGGTAGTATCCAAAAAGTATTGTTTCAATGTTTTCAATAAGTTACTCGTATAGATGTGCAGGCAGCTTTGTGTCATTAGTTTTCAAGAAGTTTTGCATGTAGATTCAAACACTGAGTTATAGCTTTAGTTTACAAGAAGTTATATATGTAGTTTCTCACACAGTGTTGTATCGTTAGTTTTCAATAAGTTACACGTGTAGATTCTCAGACAGTGTTGTATCCTTAATTTTCAATCAGTTACACGTGTAGATTCTTAGACTGTTTTTGTGTCCTTATTTTCAAGTAGTTACGCATATAGATTAAAACACAGTGTAGTATCGTTACTTTTCAATAAGAGACATATATAGATTCTCAGACAGTGTTGTATTGTTAGTTTTCAGGAAGTTACACGTGTAGATTCTCAGACAGTGTTGTGTTCTTTATTTTCAAGAAGTTAAGCATATAGATTCAAACATAGTGTAGTATCAGTACTTTTCAATAAGATACACCTGTAGATTCTCAGACAGTGTTGCATCCTTATTTGTCAAGTAGTTACACATGTAGTTTCTCACACAGTGTTTTATCCTTAGTTTCTTAGTAGTTACAAGTTAAGACTCTCACACAGTGTTCTTTATTAGTTTTCAAGTAGTTAAACTTGAAGTTTCTCACACAGTGAGAAACTACACATGTACTTTCTCAAAGACTGTTGTGTCCTTAACTTTTATAAGTCACACGTGGAAATTCAAACAGTGTGTTGTATCGTTAGTTTTCAAGAAATTACATATATAAATTCTCACTTAGTGTTTTATCATAAGTTTTCAATAAGTTACACGTGTGGATTCTCACACAGGGTTGTTTTGTTAGATTTCAAGAATTTAAATATATAGATTCTCACACAATGCTGTATCATTAGTTTTCAATAAGTTACGAATATATGTTCTCACACAATGTTGTATCATTTGTTTTCAAGATGTTAGTCATGTAGTATCCCAAAAAGTGTTGTTTTAATGTTTTTAATAAATTACACGTATAAATGAGCAGGCGGCTTTGCATCGTTAGTTTTCAAGAAGTTATGCATGTAGGTTCAAACACTGAGTTGTATCTTTAGTTTACAAGAAGTTACACGTATACATTCTGAGACAGTGTTGAATTCTTTATTTTTCAGAAGTTACACATGTAGACTGAAACATAAGGTTGCATCATCACTTTTCAACAAGATCCAACTGTAGATTGTCAAACAGTGTTGTATCACTAATTTTCAATAAGTTACACGTGTAGATTCTCAGACAGTGTCCTGTCGATTATTTTCAAGTATTTACGAATATAGATTCAAACACAGGGTTGTATCATTACTTTTCAATAAGATACACGTGTAGATTTTCAGATAGTGTTGTATCATTAATTTTCAATAAATTACACATGTAGATTCTCAGACAATGTTGTTTCATTAGTTTTCAAGAACTTATGCTTATATTTTCTCACACAGTGTTGCATCATTTTTTTTCAAGAAGTTACACATGTAGATTCTCAAGACAGAGTAGTATCCTTAGTTTTCATGAAGTTACGCTTAAAGATTCTCACACAGTGTTGTATCGTTAGTTTTCAAAAAGTTATAAGTTTAGATTCTTAGCCGGGAGGTGGTGGCACATGCCTTCAATCCCAGCATTTGGGAGGCAGGTGGACCAATGTGATTTCGATGCCGAGGTTGACTGAGAACTTAAAAACAATACAAAGAAACCCTGTCTCGTAAAATCCCCCAAAAATTAATTGTATATATTCATACAGTTTTGTTTCATTAATTTTCAATAGGTTACATGTGTAGATACTTACACAGTGTTATATCTTTAATTTTCAATAAGTTACACGTGTAAATTCTCAGACAATGTTTTTTCCTTTATTTTCAAGAAGTTACACATATAGATTCAAACACAGTGTAGTATCGTTACATTTCAATAAGATACACGTGTAGATACTCAGACAGTGTTACACCCTTAGTTCTCAATAAGTTACACAGGTAGTTTCTCACACAGTGTTTTATTATTAGTTTTCAAGTAGTTAAACCTGTAGATTCTCAGAGAGTTTTGTGTCCATTATTTTCAAGAAGGTATGAATATAGATTCAAACACAGAGTTGTATCGTTAATTTTCAATAAGATACACGTGTAGATTCTCAGACAGTGTTGTATCGTTAATTTTCAATTAGTTGCACGTGTAGATTCTCAGAAAGTGTTGTATCGTTAGTTTTCCAGAAGTTACTAATATAGTTTCTCACACAGAATTATTTCCTTGGATTTCAATAAGTTATGCATTCAGTTTAGAACTCAGTGTTGTATTGTTTGTTTTCAAGAAGTTACGCAAATAGATACTTACACAGTGTTGTATTATTTGTTTTTAAGAAGTTGAACATATAAATTCTCTCACAGTGTTGTATCGTTAGTTTTCAAGATGTTATGAATGTAGTTTCTCAAACAGTGTTGTGTCTTAAATTTTTAGAATTTACACGTGGAGATACTCACACTGTTTTATCGTTAGTTTTCAAGAACCTTTATATATAGATTCTTACTCAGTGTTGTATCGTTAGTTTTCAAGTTACACATGAGTGTTCTCACACAGTGTTGTATCGTTAGTTCAAGAAGTTATGCATTCAGTTTAGAACTCAGTGTTGTATCGTTAGATTACACGGAGTTAGGTATATAGATTCTCATACAGTGCTGTATCGTTAGTTTTTAATTAGTTATGAAAATAGATCCTCACACAGTGGTGTATTGATTTTTTTCAATATGTTATTAACGTATTTTCCCACAAAGTATTGTTTCCTTTCTTTTCAATAAGTTACTCGTATAGATGTACAGGCAGCTTTGTATCGCTAGTTTTCAAGAAGTTACACATATATTTTCTCAGACAGTGTTGTATCAATAATTTTCATGAGTTACACGTGTAGATTCTCACACAGTGTTGAGTCCTTTATTTTCAAGAAGATATGCATATAGATTCAAACACAGTGTTGTATCATTACTTTTCAAGAAGTTGCACATGTAGTTTCTCGCAGAGTGTTGTATCGTTATTTTTCAATAAGTTACACGTGTAGATTCTCAAACAGTGTTGTATGGTTAATTTTCAATAAGGTACACATGTAGATTCTCAGACAGAGTTGTGTCGTTAGTTTTCTTTTTTTTTTGGACAGCATGGTACTATTTATTTTTTTCTCTTTTTTAATTTTATTTTCCAGTTTAAATTTAGATAAGAAACAAGGTTGCTTCACAAGTCAGTTCCAGGTCCCTCTCCCTTTCCCTCCCCTCCTCCCGTGCCCTCCCCCAACCCCCCTGTTATCCCCTCATTCCCCCAGGGAGGGTGAGGCCCTCGATGGGGGTGTCCATAGTCTGTCATTTCAAATAGGGCATGGCCTAGACCCTTCCCCAAGAGTTCAGGGTGAGAGCGCACCTCACATTGTTCTATGGGAGTCCAAAGTCCGTGTGTATATTTGGGATGGGTACTGATCTGCTGCCCAAGGCTCAATAGATTACCTAGGCATCCTCACTGACACCCAGATTCAGGGGTTCTTGATCAGTCCCATGCTGGATTCTCAGGCTGATGCCTGGGATTCAAGAGTTAACCTTTGTCTGGTCAGCTGTTTCTGGGGGTTAAACCAGCCCAGTCTTAATCCCTTTGATCATCAGTCCTCCCTCTCTGTTACTGGCTTTCTTGAGTTCAGCTCAGTACTTAACCAAGGGAGTCTGCCTCTTCTTCGATCAGCCACTAAATGAAGTTTCTGTTTCCCAGACTCTCTGGCCATAGGATTGTAGGCTGGCACTCCCCAGATCTATGTCTAAAATCCATATATGAGAGAGTACATGCCATGTTTCTCTTTTTGTGACTGGGTTACCTCACTCAGGATGGTTTCTTCTAGTGTCATCCATTTGCCTGTGAATCTCATGATTCCATTATTTTTTTCTGCTGAATAGTACTCCATTGTGTAGATGTACCACATTTTCTCTATCCACTCTTCGGGTGAGGGACATCTAGGTTGCTTCCAAGTTCTGGCTATTACAAATAAAGCTGCTATGAACATAGTGGAACAGACATCTTTGTTGTATGAATGGGCATCTTTTGGATATATGCCTAAGAGTGGAGTTGCTGGGTCTTGTGGTAGGTTTATTCCCATTATTCTGAGGAATCTCCATACTGATTACCAAAGTGGCTGAACCAGTTGGCACTCCCACCAGCAATGGAGGAGTGTCCCCCTTTCACGACATCCTCTCCAGCATAAATTGGCATTGGTGTTTTTGATTTTAGCCATTCTGATAGGTGTGAGATGGTATCTCAGAGTTGTTTTGATTTGCATTTCCCGGATGGCTAAGGATGTTGAGCACTTTCTCAAGTGCCTCTCAGCCATTTTAGACTCCTCTAATTGTGTCTTTTGATGTTTTGGAGACTTGCTTCTTGAGTTCTTTGTAAATTTTGGAGATCAACCCTCTGTCAGATGTGGGATTAGTGAATATTTTTCCCATTCCGTGGGCTGCCTTTTTTCTTGCTGACTGTGTCCTTTGCCTTACAGAAGCTTCTCAGTTTCAGTAGGTCCCATTTATTAATTGTTGATCTCACTGTCTGTGCTACTGGTGTTATGTTCAGGAAGCTGTCTCCTGTACCAATTCGTTCAAGGGTACCACTCACTTTCTCTTCTAGGAGGTTCAGGGTGGCTAGATTTATGTTGAGGTCTTTGATCCATTTGGTCTTAAGTTTTGTGCATGGCGATACACATGGATCGATCGGCATTCTTCTACATGCCAGTCTCCAGTTATGCCAGCACCATTTGTTGAAGATGCTTTCTTTATTCCATTGTATCTTTTTAGCTTCTTTGTCAAAGATCAGATGTTCAATCAAATGGACCCAAGAAACAAGAAACAAGCAGGGGTAGCAATCCTAATATCTAACAAACTGGACTTTAAAATGAAATCAATCAAAAGAAATGAAGGAGGTCATTACATACTCATCACAGGTGAAATCCACCAAGATGAAGTGTCTATCCTGAACAACTCTGCCCCAAATACAAAGGTCTCCACATTCTTTAAAGAAACATTATTAGAAATTAAATCTCATCTAAAGCCCCACACAGTTATAGTGGGAGATTTCAACACACCACTCTCACCACTAGACAGGAATACGAGACAGAAACTCAACAAAGAAGCAAAGGGTCTAATAGAAGTAATGACCCAACTGGGATTAACAGATATCTATAGAACATTTCATCCACATAAAAAAGAATATACCTTCTTCTCACCACCACATGGAACCTTCTCAAAAATCGACCACATACTTGGCAACATATCAAACCTCAGCAGCTACAAAAAAATTGGAATAACTCCATTCATCTTATCAGACCACCATGCTTTAAAATTAGAATTCAACAACAACACAAATTGCAGAAAACCTACAAACTCATGGAAATTGAATAATACTCTACTGCACCATCCCTGGGTCAAAGAGGAAATAAAAAAGAAATTAAAGACTTCCTTGAATTCAATGAGAATGAAGACACAACATACCCAAACCTATGGGACACTTTGAAATCAGTGCTAATGGGGAATTTCATAGCACTAAGTGCTCACATGAAGAAACAGGAGAACAGTTATACCAGAGAATTAACATCACAGCTGAAAGCTCTAGAACACAAAGAACCAAACTCCGCCAGGAGGAGTAGACGCCAGGAAATAATCAAATTGAGGGCTGAAATCAATAAAGTAGAAACCAGGAAAACAATACAAAGAATCATTGCAACAAAGGGTTGGTTCTTTGAGAAAATCAACAAGATAGACAAACCTTTGTCCAAACTTACCAAACAGCAGAGAGTGAACACGCAAATTAACAAAATCAGAAATGAAAAGGGTGGCATAACAACAGACTCTGAGGAAATCCAGAGAATCATTAGGTCATACCTTGAAAACATGTACTCCACAAAATTCGGAAATTTAAAGGAAATGGACGACTTCCTGGATAGCTATCACTTGACAAATCTAAATCAAGAACAGATAAGCAATTTAAATAGACCTATAGCCCCTATGGAAATAGAAGCAGTCATCAAAAGTCTCCCAACCAAAAAAAGTCCAGGTCCAGATGGCCTCAGTGCAGAATTCTACCAGAAATTCAAAGAACAGCTTATACCAATTCTTCTCAAAGTGATCCACACAATAGAAGCAGGAGTATCGTTTGTTTTTCAAGAAGGTGCACGTGTAGATTCTCAACAGTGTTGTGTCATTAGTTTTCAAAATGTTATGCTTATAGATTCTCACTCAATGTTATATCATGTGTTTTCAATACGTTACAAATATAGATTCTCACGCAGTATTGTATCTTTAAGTTTCAATATGTTACACGTGTAGAAGCTCAGACAGTGTTGTGTCCATTATTTTCAAGTAGTTTCACATATAGATTCAAGCACAGTGTTGTATCGTTAATTTTCAATAAGATACATGTGTAGATTTTCAGACATTTTTATCGTTATTTTTCAATTATTTACACATGTAGTTTCTCACACAGTGTTGTACCATTAGTTTTCATGGTGTTACACACGGAGTATCTCATACAGTTTTGTATTGTTTGTTTTCAAGAAGTTACAGTTATAGATTCTCACCTAGAGTTGTATCGTTAGTTTTTAATAAGTTACACGTGGAGATGCTCACACAGTGTTGTGTTGTTAATTTTCAAAGGGATACTAATGTAGGTTCTTACACAGAGTGATTTCGTTAGTTTTCAAGAAGTTATGCATTCAGTTTAGAACTCAGAGTTGTATTGTTAGATTTCAAGGGGATACAAGTGTGGCTTCTCACACAGTGTTCTATCATTAGATCTCAAGAAGTTACGCTTATGCATTCTCACACAGTGTTGTATCATTCATTTTCAATAAGTTACACGTGTAGATTCTCACACAGTATTGTATCATTAATTTTCAATAAATCACAGGTGTAGATTCGCAGACTGTGTTGTATCGTTAGTTTTTCAGAAATTACTAATGTGATTTCTCACACAAAGTTATTTTGTTAGTTTTCAGAAGTTATGCATTCAGTTTAGACCCCAGATTTGTATCGTTAGATTTTAAGAAGTTACATAGACAGATTCTCACACACTGTTGTATCGTTACTTTGCAAGAAGTTACACACATAGATACTCACACAGTGTTGTGTCATTGGGTTTTAAGAAGTTGCATATGTAGATTCTCTCACAGTGTTGTATCGTTAGTTTTTAATGTTTTGTGTGGTTTTCCACACGTGTGGATTCTCATGACAGTTTTTTATTATTAGTTTTTAAAAAGTTACGCTTATAGATTACACACAGTGTTGTATCATGAGTTTTCAATACATTATATGTCTATATTTTAACAAGTTGTTTTATCTTTAATTTTCAGTGAGTTACACGTGTAGAGTCTCAGACGGTTCTGTATCATTTTTTTCAAGTAGTTACACATGCAGTTTCTCACACAGTGTTGTATTTTTAGTTGTCCAGTAGTTACACATGGAGTTTCTCACACAGTGTTGTATCATTAGTTTTCCATATGTTACACGTGTAGATTCTCAGACAGTGTTGTATCGTTAGTTTACCAGAAGTTACTAATGTAGTTTCTCACACAGAGTTATTTGGTAGTTTTCAAGAAGTCACACATTCATTTTAGAACTCAGATTTGTATCATTAGATTTCAAGAAGTTTGGTATATAGAAGTTTTGCTTACAGATTCTCACACAGTATTGTATTGTTAGTTTTCAATAAGTTACACGTGTAGATTCTCACACAGTGTTGTATCATTAGTTTTCAAGAAATTACGCATGTAGGTTCTCACACAGTGTTGTGTTGATAGTTTCCAAGAAGTTACACGGGTAGATTCTTAAACTGTGTTGTATCGTTAGTTTTCAATGAGTTACATGTGTAAATATTTACACAGTGTTGTATCGTTAGTTTTAAATAAGATAAACCTGTAGATTCTCACACAGATTAGTGTCATCTGTTTTCAATAAGTTACACATGTAGATTCTTACACATCGTTGTATTGTCAGTTTTAAATAAGGTACACATGTAGATATTCACACAGCGTTGTAGTGTTAGTTTTCAATAAGTTACACATGTAGAATCACACACAGTGTTGTGTCATTAGTTTTCAATAATTTGCACGTGTAGATTCTCACAGTGTTGGATCATTAGTTTGCAATGAGTTGCACGTGTAGAATATCACACAGCATTGTATCTTTAGTTTTAAAGAAGTTACACATGTAAATTCTCACACAGTGTTGTATTGCTAGTTTTCAAGTAGTTATGCTTATACATTCTCACAAAGTATTGTATCGTTAGTTTTCAATATGTTATATGTATAGATTCTCACACAGTGTTATTTCGTTAGTTTTCAAGAAATTATGCTTTTAGTTTCTCACACAGTATTGTATCAAAAGTTTCCAGGAATTTACACATGTAGATTCTCACATAGTTTTGTATCATTATTTTTCAAGATGTTTCAGGTGCAGATTCTCACATTGTGTTGTAAGGTTAGTTTTCAATAAGGTACACGTGTAGATTCTCACACATGGTTGTATCGTTAGTTTTCAATAATGTACACGTGTAGAATCTCACACATCCTTGTATCCTTGTCTATAAGGTGCAAGTTTAGATTCTCACAAAGCGTTGTATTGTTACTTATCAAGAGGTTACATGAGTAGATTCTCACACAGTATTTTACAATTAGTTTTCAAGCCTTCACAAGTGTAGATTTTCATTCAGTATTGTATCATTAGTTTTCCACAAGTTAATAATACAGTTTCCCACAGAGATATTTCCTTAGTTTTCCACAAGTTATGCCTTCAGTTTAGAACCCAGAGTTGTATCGTTAGATTTCATGAACTTACGTAGATATATTCTCACACTGTGTTCTATCGATTGTTTTGAAGAACTTACACACACTGTTGTATCATAAGTTTTCAAGAAGTTATGAATTCAGTTTAGAACTAGTGTTGTATCATTAGTTTTCAGGAAGATACGCTTATAGATTCTCACACAGTGTTGTATCTTTAGTTTTCAATAATTTACACCTGTAGATTCTCTCAGAGTGTTGTGTCATTTTTTTCAAATGTTGCACATATAGACTCAAACACTTTCCAATAAGATACACGGGTAGATTGGCAGACAGTGTTGTATCCTTAGGTTTCAAATAGTTACACATGTAGTTTCTCACACAACGTTGTAACGTTATATTTCAACGAGGTACTCGTGTAGAATCTCACACAGTGTTGTATGGTTAGTTTTCAATAAGTTATACGAGTAGAATTTCACACCGCGTTGTAGCATTAGATTTCAATAAGTTACACATGTAGAATTATGCCCAATGTTGTGTAGTTAGTTGCAATAATTTACACGTGCATATTCTCACACAGTGTTGGAACATTAGTTTTCAATAAGTTGCAGATGTAGAATCTCACACAGCATGTTATCGTTAGTTTTCAAGAAATTACCCATGTAATTTCTCACACAGTGTTGTATCGCTAGATTTCAAGTAGTTACAATTATAGATTATCACACAGTGTTGTATGGATAATTTCCAATAAGTTACAGGTGTACATTCTCACAAAGTGTTGTATCGTTAGTTTTCAAGAAATTACACATGTAGATTCTCACACAATGTTGTGTTGATAGATTCCAAGAAGGTATACGGATAGATCCTTAAACTGTGTTGTATGGTTAGTTTCCAATAACTTACACGTGTAGATATCTACACAGTGTTTTATCACTAGTTTTCAATAAGTTACACCTGTAGATTCTAACACAGTTTTGTATCGGTAGTTTTCAAGAAATTATGCATTTAGTTTATCACCCAGTGTTGAATCCATATTTTCCAAGAAGTTGCATGGGTAGATTCTCATAATGTGTTGTATGATTACTTTTCAATGAGGTACACATGAAGATTCTCACACAGCGTCGAATCCTTAGTTTTCAATAAGTTAAACCTGTAGATTCTCACACAATTTTTTATCGTTTGTTTTTAATAATGTACATGTATAGATTCTCACACAGTGTTGGATCAGTAGTTTTTAATAAGTGGCACGTGTAGAATTTCACACTGCATTTGTCATTAGTTTTCAAGAAATTAGGCATGAAATTTCTCACACAATGTTGTATTGCTAGTTTTCATGTAGTTATGCTTATAGATTCTCACACAATATTGTATCATTAATTTTCAATAAGTTACACGTGTAGATGTTTACACAGTGGTTTATCTTTAGTTTTCAATAAGTAACAACTGTAGATTGTCTGACAGTGTTGTATTTTTAGTTTTCAATAAGTTACACGTGTAGATTCTCACATTGTGTTGTACCTTTAGTTTTCAATACGTTACACCTGTAGATTCTCACACAGTGTTTTATCGTTAGTTTTCAATATGTTACACGTGTAGATTATCCCACAGACTTGTAGCGTTAGTTTTCAATAATGAACAGTTGTAGAATCTCACACATTGTTGTATCGTTAATTTTCAATAAGGTACACGAATACATTATCACACAGCGTTGTATCGTTAGTTTTCAATAAGTTACACGTGTAGATTATCACACAGTGTTGTGTTGCTAGTTTTCAATAAATTACACGTGTAGAATCTCACACAGAATTGTATTGTTACTTTTCAAGAAGTTATGCATTTAATTTCTCACACAGTGTTGTATCGCTAGTTTTCAAGTAGTTATACTTATAGATTCTCACACAGTATTGCATCGTTAGTTTTCAATAAATTACACATTTTGATTCTCAAACAGTGTTGTATCGTTAGTTTTCAAGTAGTTACACTTATAGATTCTCACACAGTATTGCATCGTTACTTTTCAATAAATTGCACATTTAGTTTCTCACACAGCGTTGTATCGCTAGTTTTCAAGTAGCTATACTTATAGATTCTCACACAGTATTGCATCGTTAGTTTTCAATAAATTACACATTTAGATTCTCAAACAGTGTTGTATCGTTAGTTTTCAATGAGTTGCATGGGTAGATTCTCACATTGTTTGTATCTTTAGTTTTCAATATATTACACCTGTGGATTCTCACATAGCGTTGTATCGTAAGTTTTCAATAACTTACACGTGTCAATTATCACACAGCTTTTTAGCGTTAGTTTTCAATAAGTTAAACGTGTAGATTATGACACAGTGTTGGATCCTTAGTTTTCAATAAGTTGCACGTGTAGAATCTCACACAGATTTTTGTCATTAGTTTTCAAGAAGTTCCCCATGTAACTTCTCACGCAGTGTTGTATCCATAGTTTCAAAGAATTTAAACGTATAGATTCTCACACTGTGTTCTATTGACAGTGTCCAAGAAGTTACACCTGTAGATACTCACACAGTGTTGTATCATTAGTTTTAAAGAAATTACGCATGTAGAATCTCCCACAGTGTTATTTTGGTAGTTTCCAAGAAGTTGCACTGGTAGATTCTCAAACTGTCTTGTATCTTTACTTTTCAATTAGGTAGACATGTAGATTCTCACAGAGGGTCATATCGTTAGTTTTCAATAAGTTACACGTATAGATTCTCACATTGTGTTGTTTCTTTAGTTTTCAATAAGTTGTACGTGTAGATGCTTATACAGTTTTGTATCTTTAGTTCTCAATAAGTTACACAATGTTGTATCATTAGTTTTCAATAAGGTACATGTGTAGAATCTCACACAGTTTTGTATTGTTAGTTTTCTGGAAATTATGCAAGTAGTTCCGAACACAGTGTTGTATTGATGGTTTTCAAGAAGTATCGCTGATAGATTTTCACACAGTTTAATTTATTAGTTTTCAATAAGTTACACATGTAGTTTCTCACGCAAGTTTGTAACACTAGTGTTGAAGAAGTTACAGGTGTAGATTCTTACACAGTGTTATATTTTTGGTTTTCCATAAGTTACACATGTTGTTCCTTATAAAGTGTTGTATCATTACTTTTCAAGAAGTTATGCATGTAGTTCCTCACACAGTGTAGTATTGATGGTTTTTAAGATGTATCGCTTAATACTCGCATAGAAATTTGTGTCTTTAGTTGTGCATAAGATACACATGTAGTTTCTTGCACAGTGTTGTATCTATAGTTTCCAGGAAGTTAAACATGTAGAATCTCACGCAGCGTTGTAGCATTAGTTTTCAATAAGTTACACGTGTAGATTCTCACACTGAGTTGTATCTTTAGTTTTCAATAAGTTACACCTGTATCTACATAGTTTTGTATCGTAAATTTTCAATAAGTTACATCCTATCCCTAAAACTAAGCCAAAACCTAAACATAACCCTAATCCTAACCTTAACCCTAACGCTAATGCTAACCTTAAACCTATCCCTAAACCTAAACATAACCCTAATCCTAACTTTAACCCTAACGCTAAGGCTAACTCTAACCTTAAACCTACTCCTAAAACTATCCCTAATCCCAACACTAACCCTAACCCTATACTCTAACCCCTAACCCTAACCCTAACCCTAATCCTAACACTAACCCTAAAGGTAACCTTAACCTAATCATAAACCTAAACTAATGCTAACAATAATCCTAACGCTAACCTTTCCATATCCTTAACCCTAACCCTATCGCTAACCCTAAGCCTATTCCTAACCCTAACCCTACCCTCACACTATCCCCCAACCTAAAACTAATCCTAACCCTAACTCTAACCCTAAGCTTTAGCCTAACCCTAACCCTAATCCTAAACTTAAGTCTAAACCGAAACCTATCCATAACCCCTAACCCAAATTCGAACCCTAATCCTAACCAACCCTAACCGTATCCCTAATTCTAACCCTAATTCAAACCATAACGCTATCCCTAACTCTAGCCCTAGCCTTAAGCCTAACACTAATCTCTAACCCTAACCTTAACCCTAACTCTTACTCTAAACCTAACCTAAACGTAACACTAACCCTAACCATCTAAACCGAACCCTAACCGTAAACTTATCATTAAACCTAACCCTAATTTTAACCATAAACAAAACCCTAAACCTAGACCTAATCCTATCCCTAACCCTAAACCTAACCCTAAAAATAACTCTAATCCTAACCCTATTTCTAACTCTAACCATAAGAATGACAATAACCTAACTCTAACACCTAACCCTAACTCTAAACCTAACCCTAAAACTAACCCTAACTCTAACGCTAACCTTAAATCCTAAACCTAACCCTAGCCCTAACTCTAACCCTAACCCTAACCCATACCCTACCCTAAAACTATCCCTAAACCTAACCCAAATCCTAAACCTAACCTTAACCCTAACCATAACCCTAACCCTAACCCTAGCCATAAGCCTTAAAAATACTAACCGTAACCATCTAACCATAACGATAACCCTAACAATAACACTCACCATCAGGTTTCAAGAGGGTAAGCATGGAATTTTGAAAATATTTTTGTAACATTAGTTTTCAAGAAGTTACGCATATAGATTCTCAAACTGTGTTGTCTCATTAGTTTTAAAGAAGTTACATATGTAGATTCTTAGACAGTGTTGTATCATAAGTTTTCAAGAAGTTAAATGTGTAGGTTCTCACACAGTGTTGTAACATTAGTTTTAAGAAGTTATGCTTATAGATTCTCACACTGTGTTATGTCATTAGTTTTCAATAAGTTACACGTGTAGATTCTCACACAGTGTTTTATTGTTATTTTTTAAGAAACTACTCATGTACATTCTCACACAGTGTTGTGTTGATACTTTCCAAGATGTTACACTGGTAGATTATTAATCTGTGATGTATCATTAGTTTCCAATAAGTTACAGGTGTAGATTATTACACAACGTTGTGGAATTGGTTTTCAATGAGTTATACATGTAGAATCGCACACAGTGTTGTGCTGTTAGTTTTCAATAAGTTACACCTGTAGATTCTCACACAGCGTTGTATCGTTAGTTTTCAATATAGTACACGTGTAGAATCTCACACAGCATTGTATTGTTAGTTTTCAGGAAAATAAAGGTGTAGAAACTCACACAGCGGTTTATCGTTATTTTTCAAGAATTTACGCATGTAATTTCTCACACAGTGTTATATCGCTTTTTTTCAAGTAGTTCCAGTTATAGATTCTCACAAATTGTTGGTTGTATCGTTCTGTATCAATAATGTACTCATGTAGATTCTCACACAGTGTTGTATCGTTAGTTTAGTATGAGGTACACCTGTTGAATCTCACACAGGGTTGTATCGTTAGTTTTCAATAACATACACGTGTAAAATATCACACAGCGTTGTAGCATTAGTTTTCAATAAGTTGCACGTGAAGAATCTCACACAGCTTTGTATTGTTTGTTTTCAATAAGTTACACGTGTAGATTCTCACACAGTTTGTATTCCTAGTTTTCAATAAGGTACAAGTATTGAATCTCTCTCAGCGTTGTATCATTAGTTTTCAATAAGGTACACATGTAGAATCACACAGCGTTATATCGTTAATTTTCAAGAAGTTATGCATGTAGTTCCACACAGTGTTGTAGTTATGGTTTTCAAGAAGTATCGCTTATAGATTCTCACACAGATTTGTTTCGTTAGTTTTCTAGAAGTTACACATGTAATTTCTCACACAGTGTTGTATCTATAGTTTCCCAGAAGTTACAAATGTAGTAACTCACACAATGTTATAAGGCTAGTTTTGAAGAAGTTACATGTATAGATTCTCACACAGAGTTATATCATTAGTTTTCCATAAGTTACACGTGTAGATTCTCACACAGCAGTGTATCTTCAGTTTTAAATAAGGTACACGTGTAGAATCTCACACAGCTTTGTATCGTTAGTTTTCAATAACGTACACGTGTAGTTTCTCAGATAGCGTTGTGTCATTAGTTTTCAATAAGGTACACGTGTAGAATCTCACACATCATTGTATCGTTAGTTTTCAATATGGCACACATGTAAAATTTCACACAGCATTATTTTGTTAGTTTTCAAGTACTTACACATGTAGTTTCTCACACAGTGTTGTATCGCTTATTTTCAAGTAGTTACCCTTATAGATTCTCACACATTTTTGTATCGTTAGTTTTCAATAAGGTACATGTGTAGTTCCTCACACAGTTTTGTATTGATGGTTTTAAAGAGGTATCGCATAAGATTCGCATACAATGTTGTGTCCTTAAGTTTTAATAAGTTATGCTTTTAGTTTCTCACACAGTGTTGTTTCAAATGTTTCCAAGAAGGTACACATGTAGACTCTCACACATATTTGTATCCTTAATTTTGAAGAAGTAACAAATGTAGTTTGTCACACAGTGTTGTTTCATTTTTTTTCAAGTAATTATGCTTACAGATTTTCACAAAGAATTGTATCGTAGGATTTAAATAAGTTACAAGTGTAGAATCACACACAGTATTGTGTGGTTAGCATTGAATAAGTTACACGTGTACATTCTCACACAGCATTGTACCATCAGTTTTCAATAATATACACATGTAGAATCGCACACAGCGTTGTGTCATTATTTTTCAACAATTTATACGTGTACATTCTCACACAGTGTTGGATTGTTAGTTTTCTGTAAGTTACACTTGTAGATTCTCACACAGCATTGTAGCGTTAGTTTCCGATAAGGTACACGTGTAGAATCTCACACAGCGTTGTAGCAATAGTTTTCAAGTATTTATCCATGTAGTGTCTCACACAGTGTTGTCTTGTTTGTTTTCAAGTAGTTACACTTATAGAGTCTCACACTTTATCGTTAGTTATCAATAAGGTACACATGTAGATAAGGTACAGGTATAAATTATAACACAGCATTTTAGCATTAGTTTTCAATAAGTTGCACGTGTAAAATCTCACACAGTGTTGTATTGTTAGTTTTTTGGGTAAGCCTGAAGATTTTCACACACCATTGTATCTTTTGTTTTCAATTTGTTACACTTGTAGATACTTACACAGTGTTGTAAATTTAGTTTTCAATAAGTTACACCCGTAGATTCTCATAGAGCTTGTATTGCTATTTTTAAATAAGGTACACGTGTTGTATCTCACAAAGTGTTGTATCCTTAGTTTTTTATAAGTTATATGAGTAGAAACTAACACAGCATTATATCGTTAATTTTCAAGAAGTTACTCATGTAGTTTCTCACACAGTGTTGTATTGATGGTTTACAAGAGGTATCGATTATAGATTCTCACACAGTGTTGTATCGATATTTTCCAAGAAGTTGCATGGGTAGAATCTGAAACTGTGGTGTATTGTTAGTTTTCAATAAGGTACAAGGGTCGATTCTCAAACAGCGTTGTAGCTTTAGTTTTTAATTAGTTACACATGTAAATTCTCACACAGAGTTGTATCTTTAGTTTTCAATAAGGTACCTGTGTAGAATATCACCGAGGGCTGTATAGTTAGTTTTTAAGAAGTTATGTGTGGAGGTTCTCACACAGTGTTGTATCACTAGTTTTCAAGTAGCTACACTTATAGATTCTTACACCGTTTTGTATCGTTAGTTTTCAAGAAATTACGCATGTAGTTTCTCACATAGTGTTATTGATATTTTCCAAGAAGTTCCACGGGTAGATTCTCAAACTCTGTTGTATCCTAAGTTTTCAATAAGGTACACTTGTAGATTCTCAAACAGCTTTGTATCGTTAGTTTTCAGTAAGTTACACCTGTAGAATCTCACACAGCATTGTATCGCTAGTTTTCAAATAGTGACACTTATAGACTCTCACGCAGTTTTGTATCATTAGTTTTCAAAAAATTACCCATGTAGTTTCCCACACAGGTTGTATGACTATCTAAACGGGTAGATTCTCAAACAGCGTTGTATTTTTAGTTTTCAATAAGTTATACCTGTAGAGTATCACAGCTTTGTATTGTTAGTTTTCAATAAGTTACACGTATAGAATCTCACACAGAGTGTTTCCTTAGTTTTCAATAAGGTACACTTGTAGATTCTCACAAAACTTTGTGTTGTTAGTTTTCAATAAGGTACATGTGTTGTGTCTCACAGATCATTGTATTGTTAGCTTTCAATAAGTTACACTTGTAGATTATCAAACAGCGTTGTAGGGTTAGTTGGCAATAAGTTGCAAGTGTAGAATCTCACCCACTGTTTTATTGTTAGTTTTCAATAAGTTACACCTGTAGATTCTACCACAGCTTTGTATATTTTTTTCAATAAGTTACAAGTGCAGATACTTACACAGTGTTGTACTTTTAGTTGTCAGTAAGTTACACCTCTAGATTCTCACACAGATTGTATTGCTAGTTTCCAATAAGGGACAAGTGTTGAATTTCACACAGTGTTTTATCGTTACTTTTCAAGAAGTTACCCATGTAGTTCTTGAAACAGTGTTGTATTGATGGATTTCAAGAAGTATCACTTTTAGATTATCAAACAGAGTTGTTTCCTTAGTTTTCAACAAGTTACACATGTAGTTTCTCACATTGTGTTGTATCAATAGTTCCCAAGAAGTTACACATGTAGTTTCTCACACAAGGTCCTAAGGCTAGTTTTGAAGAAGTTACATGTATAGAGTCTAACACAGTGTTATATGGTTAATTTTCCATAAGTTACTCATACAGTTTTTCACAGAGTGTTGGATCGTGAGTTTTCAATAAGTTACACCTGTAGATTATCACACAGCATTGTATCATCAGTTTTCTATAGGGTACACGTGTAGAATCTCACACAGCCTGGTATCATTAGTTTTCAATAAGGTACACGAGTAGAATCTCACACAGCGTTGTGTCATTAGTTTTCAAGAAGTTAGGCATGTAGTTTCTCACAGTGTTGAAGCGCTAGTTTTCAAGTACTTACAATTATAGATTCTCACACAGTGTTGCCTTGCTACTTATTGATTTTCAATTAGTTACACGTGTAGATTCTCACACAGTGTTGTATCGTTAATTTTCAGTAAGGTACATGTGTAGATTATCAGACAGTGTTGTGTCCCTTATTTTCAGGAAGTTAAGCATATAGATTCAAACACAATTATGTATTGTTACTTTTCAATAAGATACACGTGTACATTATCACAGTGTTGTATCATTAGTATTCAACTAGTTACACATTTTGTTTCTCACACAGTGTTGTATTATCAGTTTTCTATAAGTAACACATGTAGATTCTATGACAGTCGCGTATGGGTAGATTTGCAAGCAGTGTTTTGTCGTTAATTTTCAATAACTCACCCGTGTACATTCTCAGACAGTGTTGTGTCCTTTATTTTCAAGAAGTTATGCATATAGATTCATAGAGTGTTTTATAGTTACTTTTCAATAAGATACACGTGTAGTTTCCCAGACAGTGTTGTATCATTAGTTTTCATAAAGTTATGCATATAGATTCTCACACAGTGTTGTATCGTTAGTTTTCAAGAAGTTCCACGTGTATATTCTCAAGACAGTTTTTTATCCTTACTTTTCAAGAAGTTACACTTACAGAATCTCACAAAGCGTTGTATCTTCTATCTTCAATAAGTTACTCCTGCAGATTCTCAGGCAGTGTGGTTAGTTTTCAAGTAGTTACACATGTAGTTTCTCACACCGTGTTGTATCATTACTTTTCCATTTGTTACACGTTTGGATTCACATACAGTGTTGTATCATTAGTTTTTAATGAGTTACAAATATAGATTCTCACACACTTTTGTATCGTTAATTTTCAATAAGTTACACATGTAGATGCTCAAACAGTGTTGTCTTGTTAATTTTTAATTAGTTTCACATACATATTTTCAAACAGTGTTGTATTGTTAATTTTCAGTAAGTTATATTCTCAAGACAGTGTTGTATCATCAGTTTTCAAGTAGATATGCTTATAGATTCTCACAAAGTTTTGAATTGTTAATTTTCAATAAATTACAAGTGTAGATTCTCAGACAGTGTTGTATCGTCGTTTTCCAGAAGTTACACATGTAGTTTCTCACACAGAATTATATCGTTAGTTTTCAAGAAGTTATGCATTCAGATTATAACCCAGAGTTGTATGGTTAGTTTGAAGAAGTTATGGGTTCACTTTAGAACTCAATGTTGTATCGTTAGATTTGTATATAGATACTCACAGAGTGATGTATCGTTTAGTTTTCAATAAATAACGAATATATATATATGCACACAATGTTGTCTCGTTTGTTTTCAAGATATTACTCACATAGGTTCCTAGAAAGTGTTGTTTCCTTTGTTTTCAATAAGTTACTCGCATAGATGTGCAGGCAGCTTTGTATCGTTGGTTTTCAAGAATTTATGAATATAGTTTTAAACACTGTTTTGTATCATTAGTTTTCAAGAAGTTACACATGTATTTAAATACAGAGTCTTGTATTGTTAGTTTTCAAGAATTTGTGCTTATAGATTCTCACACATTTTTGTATCGTTTCTTGTCAATAAGATACACCTGTAGATTCTCAGACAGTGTTGTATCATTTGTTTTCAAGTACCTACACATGTAGTATCTCACACAGATTTGTTTCATTAGTTTTCAAGTATTTACACATGTAGTTTCTCACAAAGTGTTGTATTGTTTGTTTTCAATTAGTTACATGTTTAGATTCTCAGACAGTGTTGTATCCTTAATTTTCAATAAGTTACACGTGTAGATCCTCACTTAGTGTTGTATCGTTAATTTTCAATAAGGTACACATGTAGATTCTCAGACAGGGTTGTATCGTTACTTTTCAAGAAGTTATGCTTTAAGATTCTCACACAGTGTTGTATCGTTAGTATTCAAGAAGTTAAACGTTTAAATTCCCAAGACAGTGTTGTATCATTATTTTTTAGGTAGTTACGCTTATAGAATCTCACAAAGTGTTGTATCGTTACTTTTCAATAAGATACACCAGTAGATTCTCAGACAGTGTTGTATCGTTAATTTTCAAGTTGCTACTCTCTTAGTATCTCACACAGATTTATTTCATTAGTTTTCAAGTGTGTTACGCATGTAGTTTCTCAAACAGTATTGTGTCGTTAATTTTTATAAGTTACACGTGGTGATTCTCATGCAGTGTTGTATCATTATTTTTCCAGACATTACACGTGTAGATTATCAGACAGTGTTGAGTCATTTATTTTCAAGAAGTTATGCATATAGTTTCTAACACTGGGATATATCATTACTTTTCAATAAGATACACGTGTAGATTCTCACACAGAGTTATATCTTTAATTTTCAAAAGGTACACGTGTAGATTCTCAGACAATGTTTTATCATTAATGTTCAATAAGATAAACTTGTATATTCTCACACAGTGGTGTATTGTAAATTTTCAATAAGTTACACGTGTATATTCTCAGACAGTGTTGTATCATTAATTTACCTGAAGTTACAAATGTAGTTTATCACAGAATTATTTTGTTAGTTTTCAAGAATTTATGCATTAATATTAGAACCCAGTGTTGTAAGGTTAGATTTCAAGAAGTTATGCATTCATTTTGGGACTCAGTATTGTATCGTTAGATTTCAAGAAGTTACATTTATAGACTCTCACATAGTGTTGTATCATTGATTTAGCAATACGTTACAGGTGTAGATTCTCACACAATGTTGTATCGTTAGGTTTCAAGTAGATACATATGTAGTTTCTGACACAGTGTTGTATCGTTAGTTTTCAATAAGTTACACCTGTAGATTCTCAGAAAGTATTGTATAATTCCTTTTCCAGAAGTTACTAATGTAGTGTCTCACATAGAAATATGTCGTTAGTTTTCAACAAGTTATGCATTCCGTTTAGAACTCAGGGTTATATCGTTAGATTTCAAGAAGTTACGCTTATAGATTCTCACTCAGTGTTGTATCATTAGTTTTCATAACGTTACAAGTGTAGATTGTAAGACAGTGTTGTGTCCTTTATTTATAAGATTCAAACAGAGTGTTGTATTTTTACTTTTCAATAAGATGCAGGTGTAGATTCACAGACATTGTTGTTTCGTTATTTTTCGAATCGTTACACATCTAGTTTCTCACACAGAGTTGTGTCGTTAATTTTCAATAATTTACACATGTAGATTCTCAGACAGTGTTTTATCGATAGTTTTCAAGAAGATACATTTATATATTCTCACATAGAGTTGTATCGTTAGCTTTCAAGAAGTTACACGTGTAGATACTCACACAGTTTTGTATTGTTAGTTTTCCCGAAGATACACATGTAGATTCTCAGACAGTGTTGAGTACTTTATTTTCAAGAATTTGCGAATATAGATTCAAACACAGTTTTGTATCATTACTATTCAATAAGATATACGTGTAGTTTTTCAAACAGTGTTGTATCGTTAATTTTCAGGAAGTTACTTGTATAGATTCTCAGACAGTGATGTATCATAATTTTCAATGAGTTACACCTGTAGATTCTCAGACAGTGTTGTTTCATTAAATTTCAATTATTTACATGTGTAGATTCTCACACAGAGTTGTATCGTTACTTTTCAATAACTTACACGTATAGATTCTCAGACAGCATTGTACATTTAGTTTTAAAGAAGTTACATGTGTAGATTCTCAGACAGTGTTGTATTGTTCGTTTTCCAGACGTTACTAATGTAGTTTCTCACAGAGTTATTTTGTTAGTTTTCCAGAAGTTATGCATTCAGTTTAGAACTCAGAGATGTATCATTAGATTTCAAGAAATTAAGTAGATAGATGCCCACACAGTCCGGTATCGTTAGTTTTCAAGTAGTTATGCACATGCATACTCACACAGCGTTGTATCATTTCTTTTTAAGGAGTTGCACATGTAGATTCTCTCACAGTGTTGTATCTTTAGTTTTCAAGATGTTACCCATGTAGTTTCTCAGACAGTGTTGTTGCGCTAATTTTTGTAAATTATACCTGGAGATTCTCACACTGTGTTGTATGGTTAGTTTTCAAGAACTTATTTTTGTAGATTCTAACTCAGTGATGTATCATTAGTTTTCAAGAATTTACACATGTGGGTTCTCACACAATGTTGTATCGTTAGTTTTAAAAAGTTACATATATAGATACACACACAGTGCTGTATCGTTAGTTTTCAATTTACGAATATAGATTGTCACACAATATTGTATCATTTGTTTTCAAGATGTTATTCACGTAGTTGCCCACAAAGTGTTTCCTTTGTTTTCAATAAGTTATGCTTATAGTTTCCAGAAGTTACTAATGTAGTTTCTCATACAGGGTTTTTTGTCGTTTGTTTTACAGAAGTGTGCATTCAGTTTAGAACTCAGAGTTGTATTGTTAGATCAAGAAATTACCTAGATAGATTCTCACACATTGCTTTGTAGGAGTGAACACAACACAGCTATCCTCCCACAAGTGGGTGTACAAGTAAATTAACATAGGTAGATTATAAAAGGAAAGGAAAAGGTGCCTCGATTTTCTCTTGGAAGCCAGCCACACTTCTGTCTCCTAGCTTTTGACACTCTCTCTCTGGTAAATAAATATATTGTTTTCCTTATAGCATTGAATTTCATCATTATCACGTGGCAGCTCTATGGATTGGAAGCCCAAGCCTCTGTGACCTGTGGCCGCTTGATTTGGCATCCCAAGGTGGGTGCTAATCGGAATTGCAGCCACCTGGCCTCTATCTCCAGCCTCAGCTGCATTACGTGTGCTCACTCCCGTTTCTCCTGAATTCCATTCAAATCCTAACCCTTCGAAAATGTGGCCATTTCATCTGCAAGAGCGGGACCATGCTACCTCAGCTGGCCCTGTCTGCTTCACATCTTTTACTGCCGCTCCGGATCCCAGGGATGCACACCACCAAAGCTGCAAATGGCTGCCACTTGACCTTGTCCCCACCACCGCTGCAAACAGCCTCCATAAGACTCGCTCCCCACCGCAGCACCCCTGCCATCTTCTGCCCATGGGCATCTGCTGTCAGCACCCCCTGCCAATTGTACGATTCCCTTGCTGTCCTGCTGTACAATCCCTGACCCACTTCTCCCTTCCAGTGGCTTAACAGCTACTGAAGCCACTGCGAGTTCTGCTGCAGTGAAGCAAAACCTGCAACTTCTGCAACTCCTCTTTGTTCACAAATCTGTTCGCTAGGTTTTCACAGGTTCCTTGGAAAGCATCAGATTTTACACAGAGAGGCAATGTTTGGCAGTATAACTGTGTCATTGGCAGTCCAAGCGCGGTAACTACAGGTATTTTAAACTGAGACAAATCAAGAGGTGATTTTTCCAATTTAGGAATCACCAATTAGTGGTAAGAACATCTAATTATAACATGGCAGGTAATTTAACACTGCAGGGTTTTAGAGATTTCATTACCAATGTGATGAATTATGCAGTAAAAGACAATTATGATATTTTTCATATGTATATGTTTGCCAAGCTTGTTATTATTGTGTTAACACATGTAATAATATGGAAGAAACATTTGGATATGATTTGAAATTAGTGTCACAAGTTCAAGAAAAAGGTGATTTAGTTACCAAAACAGATAATTTGGAATTTTATCAGAACAATCTTCTAGGCACATTTATTTCAATGTCTACAGCATTTAAGGCTAAGATTGAGTCTAACCAGTTTGACCTTTCCAAATTAGCATAGTCAATTAAAAATTAGAGTCAAAAATTCAGGAACAAGGGGATTTAGTTAAATTTGATCAGGACAACCTTCGAGACACATTCAATTCAATGTCCACTATATTTATGGCTACAATGGAGTCTAGCCAGGAGGAATTTTCAAAATTAGCAGGGTCAATTCAATCTATGTCTCACAATAATGACTATCTAGTGAAACAAATGTGATTTCTGGAAGGAAAAAATAGAGGCCTTTGGAGTGTTTAGGGAGTATGGTATGAAAAGCTTGGAATCACGTTACCTGAACAGTACAAAGACTTAAAACAATTTTTAACGCAGGAAATCCAAGACCTCAATGAACAGTTCAAGGACTTGGAATAAGTTTAATGAAGGAAATCCAAGAACAAATGAATATTCCAAGGACTTGGAACAATTTTTAATGCAAGAAATCCAAGACGTAAATGATGACATGGTTGCAAAATTTAAATCTTTGGAAGATAAATCATCTGAAACATCAGTTGTTGAGTCAACAGATGCTAGGCTACTAGACATCATAAGGTTGCCTTCCCAATTACCAAGGTAGAATAGCCAGCATCACGGAGGAACCAAATTGGTTAGACTACACATGAATTGGAACCTATTCCCATGAAAGAAATGAAAGCTATAAAGCAAGATATAATGTCTTTTGGGGTCCACAGCCCTTATGTAAAAGAGTTACTAAACACATGGGCTACTACTAATAAGATACCTCCCTCAGATTGGAATGATTTGATATCTGCAGTGCTGGACCAGTCTTCCCAAATACATTGGAAAACTTTGTGGAGACAGGAATCCAATACATTGAACTTCAAGGTTTGAAGGATGGCTTTGAAGCTTCTGAAAGTAAGATTATTGGGGAGAAGCAATTTTCTGACCCACAAGTTCAAACTGGTTATGATGAGCATACAATTGATTTATGCAAAACAGCAGCACTAAATGCTTTGGATAAGGTTCTTGAACCAGAGGAAAGAGTTGAATCACATTCAAAAGTGATACAGGGTCCAAGAGAAAGATTCTCTGAATTCTTACAAAGATTATGTAGAGCAGTAGATTTACAAATAACTGATCCTAATAATAGGCGACTTCTTACAAAATGTTTCGCTTATGAGAAGGCAAACCCACATTACAAATAGATACTGTGGCCATTAAAGATCACATCAGCACTATTGGAGGAATGCATCTTATATACAACTAATGTTGAGTATGAAAATCCAGAGGCAGAAACCTGGATAGGAAAAGCATTTTCTAAAGGATTTGGGGGGAATCAATATAAAAATGGGCTTTACAAGAGGAGAAACGAAATTGGGTTGTGGAAGCAATCTTCAGAAGTTTCAAAAGACATTGAAACCTTTGATGTTTTATTTGTGGTAAAATGGGACACTTGAGTAGGAAATGTAGACAAAGCATTGACAGAAATGATGCTTCTACCAGAAATACTTTACACAGAAGGCCTCAGCCTCCTGGTCTCTGCAAGAGGTGAGGAAAAGCGTTACACTGGGCAAAAGAAAGTTGGTCAACCAAAGACAGACTTGGTAAGCCTTTGTGTCCAGTAAATGTGACCAGGGGCTCCACTGTAGAGGCCCCGAGATCAAAAGTGTTTTGATCTTTCCCAGTAACAGTAGAGGACAGCCTCTCTCAGGACAATTAGAAAATCCACAGCCTATTGTAAAGTCTAAAGGCACTGAGGATAACAGATTAGTTATTGAGGAGGAGCTAGTTGATATTGCAGGAAGCAAAAAACGTATATTCTGGCAAACTTCTGTAGAACGTCATATACACAAATTACCTGTCAAAACGAATAATAAATTATTTTATGGGGTTTTAGACATTGGAGAAGATGTAACAATAATAAGTCAAAAAAACTGGCCGGTAGGTTGCCCCTGTGAAATGTAAATGTTCAATTTCTTGTAATCGGGACCTTATCTCATGTGAAACAAAGTGTTGGATGCATAGAATATATTGGACAAGAAGGGCAGAGAGGAGCTTTGAGACCATATGTCACAGATATTGCTATGAATCTTTGGGGGCGTGATTTATTACAGCAATGGAATACCCAAATCAACATCCCTGCTGTATCATATATGAATTATAGACAAACTATAGATGGTAGAAGAAATGTTGTAAGGTATTACAAAAAGCGGATGGCAAACATACAAGCCGTACAAAAACAGGATGCTAATGACAAACCTACAGAGCAACCAAAATCTCTGCCCTTAAAATGGCTAACAGATGAACCTGTCTGGGTAGGTCAATGTCCTATGACATCTGAGAAGTTAGAGGCTATGGAGAAGTTACTTCTGGAACAGCTAAATGCTGGGCATATTGAGTAATCAACTAGTGCATGGAATTCACCTGGTTTTGTTGTCAAGAAGAAGTCTGGTAAGTGGAGAATGGTTACTGATCTTAAAGCAATCAACAAGGTAATTCAGCCTATGGGAACTCTACAACCTGGGATGCCACTACATTGTATAATACCCAAGGATTGGCCAATTATAGTTATAGACTTAAAAGATTGCTTCTTCAACATACCGTTACTAGAAAACAACATAGAAAACTTCGTCTTCATAGAGCCTACCTATAATAATTCCCAACAGGTAAAAGATTCCATTGGAAAGTAATGCCTCAAGGTATATTAAATAGCCCAACTTTGTGTCAGTAGTTTGTGCATAAACCTCTAGAAATAAGTCACAAAAATTTCCACAATCTTTAATATATCATTATATGGATGAAATATTACTGTCTGATTCAAATAAGCATACTTTAGAAAAGGTGTTTGAAGCAGTAAAGGACCCATTGCCATAGTGGGGATTACAAATTCCACAGAAAAAATACAAAGAGGAGACTTTAATAACTATTTTGGTTATAAAGTAGACGCTCAGAAATTAGACTGCAAAAAGTACAAATCAGAAGAGATCGTCATCGGACCCTTAATGATCTTCAAAACTTTTAGGAGAAATCTCTCAATTACAAGCAATTATCAGTGTATAGGGGCAGGATTTAAAACACCTAAAATGGCTTTAAAAGGAGATAAAATCTTAAACAGCCCACGAATACTATCAGCTGAGTCTGAAAAAGAGAATCAGAATGGGTAGAAAGGAGAATATTAGAAGCACATGTAGACCTTGTGGATCCAAAACTAGACAGTATTCTGGTTATTTTACTATATAGAGAATACCCCTCAGGAATATTAATGCAGAGGGAAGACATCATACTAGAAGGGGAATTTCTAGACTACTAGAAAGTGTATTTCTGCCACATAAACAGAATAAAAAATTGAAAGCATATATAGAAAAGATCTCTGATTTGATATTAAGTGGTAAGTTAATGCTTTGCCAACTGACTGAGAAAGACCCAGCTGAAATTATTGTACCTTTAGAAATGATGAAGTTTCCTCCTTATGCAAGGATACTGAGTATTGGCAAATAGCTTGCAGTGACTGTTTGGAAACTATTAGTAATAACTATCCAAAAATAGAGAGAATCAAATTCATAAAGAAAACAAATTGGATTCTTCCAGTATCGTGAGACAAACAACAATTTCTGGAGTTCTACCCTTCCACACGGATGCAAACAAATCAGGTAAGGCAGGGTATAAAGCAGGAAATACATGTAAAGTAGTTCAATGCCCTTACAACTCTGTAAAACAGGCAGAATTATATGCCATTCTCATGGTACTTAAAGACTTTACAGAGCCTCTCAATGTAGTCACCGATTCTCAGTAAGCAGAGAGAGTTATCTTGCACATTGAGACCTCAGAATTTGTTGCTGATGGTAAGGAATTAACCTCATTTTTTACAATTACAGGAAAGCATCAGAAACAGGACTCATCCTATATATATAACACTCATGAAATCCCATACAGTAAGAAATTGCCCCACTTGCTCATTCTACAATCAAACTCCATTACCAACTGGTTGTAATCCTAAAGGTATTCACAGAAATGAACTTTTGCAAATGGATGTATTTCACTTCGCAGAATTTGGCAGTTTAAAATTTGTGCACCATACAATAGACACGTTCACAGGCTTCCAATGGGTTACTGCCCTCAGCTATGAAAAAGCTGATTCTGTTATAACACACCTTTTAGAAGTGATGGCTGTTATGTGTATACCTA
>NW_024429483.1:0-18147 GCF_017639785.1 Mesocricetus auratus
GCCCAGGCACAAGCTAGAGTTAATGCCACGGCTGAAGATGAGAATCAGAGGCAGTGGACATTTGAAATGCTGACAGGTCAGGGTCAACATGCCCTTAATCAAACCAACTACATCTGGGGCGTCTATGGTCAGGTGTCGGCCGCCGCTATTAAAGCATGGAAGGCCCTCACAAAAAGGGGAGAGTCCAGTGGACACCTTACAAAGATTGTCCAAGGACCCCAAGAGCCATTTTCAGACTTTGTGGCCAGAATGACAGAGGCCGCCAGTCGCATCTTTGGTGATTCAGAACAAGCTATGCCCCTGATTGAGCAACTTGTCTATGAACAAGCAACCCAGGAATGTCGAGCGGCTATCGCCCTCGCAAAAGCAAAGGTTTACAAGATTGGCTCAGAGTGTGCAGGGAGCTGGGGGACCCCTAACCAATGCAGGACTAGCTGCCGCCATTTTACAAACGCACAGGTATAGAGATTTATCTAATCGAAAAGCTTGTTTTAATTGTGGGAGAATGGGGCACCTTAAGAAAGATTGTCAAGCCCCTGAAAGAACAAGAGAATCGAAGCTTTGCTATCGTTGTGGTAAAGGTTATCATAGGGCTAGCGAATGCAGGTCAGTCCGGGATGTAAAAGGGAGGCTTCTGCCCCTATTGAAGAATCCAAGGTACCCCAATCAAAAAACGGGTCACGGGGCCCATGGTCCCAGGGCCCTCAGAAATATGGGAACCAATTTCAGAAAAGCAATCAAGAGGAAGTAGAGGTTTCCGAGGAACCTCCGGAATGGACTTGCGTGCCGCCTCCGACTTCTTACTCATGCCCCAAATGAATGTTCAACCGGTCCCAGTCCATTCCCCTGGACCTTTGCCCCCTGCCACCATTGGGCTTATTCTGGGCCGTGGCTCCTTAACTTTACAGGGACTCATTATATATCCTGGGATTGTTGACCCATATCATAAAGAGGAGATTCAAGTTCTCTGTTCTAGCCCTCGGGGTGTATTTTCTATAAAGCAGGGAGATAGAATTGCACAACTGGTGTTGCTGCCCTCCCTCGGGGATGGAGAAACCTACACTTTACAAAAAAGGGCTATGGGATCTTCTGGAAGTGATTCAGCCTATCTGGCTATACCCCTAAATGAGAGACCTACAATAAAATTGTTAATTAATGGAAAAGAATTTGAAGGGATAATGGATTCGGGAGCAGACAAAAGCATTATTTCACTCCATTGGTGGCCGAAGTCTTGGCCCACTGTTGTTTCATCTCATTCTCTACAAGGTCTTGGATACCAGTCCTCTCCTGCCATCAGTGCCTCAGCCTTAACCTGGCGGGATGCTGAAGGCAAACAGGGATGTTTTACCCCCTATGTGTTGCCACTCCCTGTAAATTTATGGGGACGAGATGTGTTACAAGCCATGGGCATGACCCTAACTAATGAATACTCCCCCAGGCATCAGCCATTATGGCAAAGATGGGGTATACAAATGGTAGAGGCTTGGGTAGGCAAGAACAAGGCAGAATAAAACCCATTACACAACACGGAAATCGGGGTAGAAAAGGACTGGGTTTTATTTAGGGGCCGTTGAGGCTTCACGACCCATACCATGGAAAACAGAGGAGCCGTTATGGGTCTCTCAATGGCCTCTATCCTCTGAAAAATTAGAGGCTGTCACAAGATTAGTGCAAGAACAGGAACGGCTGGGGCATCTAGAGCCTTCTACCTCCCCATGGAATACACCAATTTTTGTTATTAAGAAGAAATCTGGGAAGTGGAGATTACTCCACGACCTGCGGGCCATTAACAATCAGATGCATCTTTTTGGCCCTGTTCAAAGAGGCCTTCCTTTGCTTTCTGCACTTCCTCAAGATTGGAAGCTTATTATTATAGATATTAAGGATTGTTTCTTCTCTATTCCACTTTACCCACGGGATAGACCAAGGTTTGCCTTCACTATCCCTTCTCTTAATCATATGGAACCAGACAAGAGATTTCAGTGGAAGGTACTGCCGCAAGGCATGGCCAATAGCCCAACAATATGTCAGCTATATGTGCAGGAGGCTTTGGAGCCAATTAGGAAGCAATTTACATCTTTAATCGTTATCCATTATATGGACGATATTCTTATTTGTCACAAAGAGTTAGATGTTTTACAAAAGGCTTTTCCCATGCTGGTGGCTGAATTAAAACAGTGGGGATTAGAGATTGCCTCAGAAAAGGTTCAAATTGCAGATACAGGGCTCTTTTTGGGCTCAAAGATTACTCCCAAAAATATAGTTCCTCAGAAAATAGAAATTCGCAAAGACCACTTACAAACATTAAATGATTTTCAGAAACTTCTGGGAGATATAAATTGGTTGAGGCCCTTTTTAAAAATTCCATCTGCTGATCTAAAACCCCTCTTCGATCTCCTGGAGGGTGAGCCTCATATCTCCTCACCCAGAAAATTTACCCCTGCCGCCCACCGAGCCTTACAGATGGTGGAAGAGGCCTTACAGGAAGCACAATTACAACGAATTGAGGAGTCACTACCTTTTAATCTGTGTGTTTTTAAGACAGCTCAATTGCCAACTGCAGTCCTGTGGCAACATGGACCATTACTTTGGATTCATCCAAATGCTTCCCCTGCTAAGATTATTGACTGGTACCCTGATGCTGTTGCACAGCTCGCGCTTCGCGGAATAAAAGCAGCTGTTACACATTTTGGCAGGGATCCTGATTCCTTGATTGTGCCTTATACTGCTGCACAAGTTCAGACCTTGGCAGCCACATCTAGTGATTGGGCAGTTTTAGTTACTTCCTTTTCAGGACAAATTGATAATCATTTTCCAAAGCATCCAATTTTACAGTTTGCCCTAAACCAGGCTATAGTGTTTCCACAAGTGACAGCTAAAGACCCACTCCCAGATGGGACTGTGGTGTACACTGATGGATCAAAAACTGGTATGGGAGCTTATGTGGTCAAGGATAGGGTTATATCTAAACAATATAATGAAACTTCACCTCAAGTTGTAGAATGTCTGATAGTACTGGAGGTTCTTGAGGCTTTTCCAGGACCCCTCAATATTGTATCAGATTCCTCTTATGTGGTTAATGCAGTTAATCTCCTTGAGATAGCTGGAATAATAAGATCCTCCAGCAGAGTTGCTAACATCTTTCAGAAGATACAAGCTGCCTTGTTAAATAGGAGATTTCCTGTTTTCATTACCCATGTCCGAGCACATTCTGGACTCCCAGGTCCCATGTCCTTAGGGAATGACTTAGCGGACAAGGCTACAAAGCTGGTGGCCGCTGCCTTGTCTACCCATGCACAAGCAGCAAAAGAATTCCATAAGCGCTTTCATGTGACGGCTGAGACCTTGCGCCGTCGTTTTGCTCTATCCAGGAAAGAGGCTAGGGAAATTGTTACTCAATGCCAGAATTGCTGCGAATTCTTACCTACTCCCCACATGGGAATAAACCCACGTGGCATTAGACCATTGCAGATGTGGCAGATGGATGTTACTCATATTCCCTCTTTTGGAAGGCTTCAATATGTTCATGTTTCTGTTGACACCTGTTCTGGCGTAATGTTTGCCACACCCCTAACAGGGGAAAAGGCCTCATATGTGATTCAACATTGCCTTGAGGCCTGGAGTGCTTGGGGAAAACCCAGAATTTTAAAAACAGACAATGGACCAGCATATACCTCTCAAAAATTCCGACAGTTTTGTCGGCAAATGGATGTTACCCATCTAACTGGCCTACCTTATAACCCTCAAGGACAGGGCATTGTGGAACGTGCCCATCGTACACTCAAATCATATCTGATTAAACAAAAGGGGAGTATTGAGGATGTTCTACCCTCGGTACCAAGAGTTGCTGTATCCATGGCACTTTTTACCCTTAATTTCTTGAACTGTGATGCCCAAGGCCACACTGCGGCTGATCGCCACAGTTTAGAGCCTGATAGGCCAAAAGAAATGGTAAAATGGAAAGATGTCTTGACTGATCTCTGGAAAGGCCCGGATCCTATTCTTATAAGATCCAGGGGAGCTGTGTGTGTTTTTCCACAGGAGGAAGAAAACCCCCTGTGGATCCCTGAAAGACTCACTCGAAGAGCTCCTTCACAACTCCAGAATAAGAAGGATGGAGGCCAAGTGGGTGATGAAGACTCTCCTACTCGGGATGATGGTTCCTAGTATGATGGGAGAGTTACGGTGGGCCATCATGTCTACCTTCCCCTACCGATGCCAGTGATGCAGAATGCCCAGGTGTTCCCTAGATTTTTCACAAATAATAGAGAGTTGGGGCTTGCCTTTTTGCCTTTAGATCCTCAGATACAGAGTTTTCAGGATGAGAGAACCTTGTCATTAGTAGGAAGCTTGTGCTTTACTGTGATTTCTTCATTAAAGGATAATTTTATTCATATGGATCCAGAAAGATCTAATGCTAATCCTTTTGAATTAATGGAAGCTGTACTGATCTTTCTCCTATGATAGTGAGAAGGGACAGATTACTTTTGATTGGAAAGGGGCATTAGGCAACAGTCTGAGTGAGGGACAGAGCTCTGGATCATCTGATTGGTCCTCCTCCAATGTTAAGTATACCCCTTTTAAGAGAACTAATTATTCAGCTGCCCTTTATTTGGGTTGTGAGTAATGATACCTTAGGTAAGAATCAGAAAGAAATAAATTGTTCTGCTTAGAATTGTTTTTATGCATTATGCTGGGATGCTATTAAGCACCCTTTTGCTTTGGTAATGCGCATGCCTCGATTTATTCCAGCTCCTGTTGAGGCGCCAAGTAATTTGAGTTTGTTTAGGGAAAAGCGAGATTTTTGGGATCTCTGCTATTATTGTGGGCCTGATAGCCACCGCCGCGGTTACTGCTTCGGTTACCGCCTCGGCCCTTGCACTTTCTGCCACTGTGCAGACAACTCAAACCATTAATGAACTATAGGCCACTGTGACCATGGTCCTAGATAAACAGGCCACTGCCAATTCTCAGATACAAGGAGGCCTGATGTTGGTAAACCAACAGATTAATTTGGTTCAGGAACAATTGGATATATTGTGGCAGATGGCCAAATTGGGATGTGAACAAAGTTGCCTGGCCTTTGTGTCACTTAGTACAATATGAGAATTTTACAAGAGCAGCTAACCTGTCAAAAGCTCTGTCTCAACATTTATTACAGAATTGGACTTTTGAGTTTGAGCAGACACTCCGTGAGTTGAGAATGGCGATCCTGCAAGTGAATTCGACGCATCTGGATCTTTCTCTGATGGAAGACCTCTCCCCTGGATTTCATCTGCATTTTCTTATTTTAAGGAATGGGTGGGGGTAGGATCATTTAGCCTAGTTCTCTGCTGTGGAATAGTGTTGATGCTTTGGATGGTGTGTACGCTCAGAGCCCAAACAAAAGGAGAAAGTGGTGGTGGCACAAGCACTTGCTGCCTTAGAACACGGAGCATCCCCTGACATTTGGTTAACCATGTTAAAGCAATAGGTCGCTGGCCTCCCAGCTCTTGCACCCCACGAGGCTAGTCTCATTGCACGGGATAGAGTGGGTAGGCTTCAGCAGCCCAAGGAGTTGCAAGGCTAAGCACTGCACAGGAGAGGTCTGCGGTATAACGACTTTCTCCTGGGAGATAAGTCATCTTGCATGAAGGTTCTATGTCATGATCTCCTTCCCCCAGAAAAAGACATCGGACTGGTCAGGACTTCCTCTGGGGATAAGACCCTGGAGAGGAGCTTTGTACATGTTCCGAATTTGCACATGGGGATTTGACCTCTATCTCCACTCCAAAGTTGTGGGTGTCCTATTGCTTCAAAAATAAATGAATAGGGGGAGATGTGAGGAGCCGCCCTCGCTATCGCTATTGCCGTTAGAAGATGGCGCTGACATCCACTGTCAGTTGGAGTTAACTGTCGCTGTCAGTTGGAGTTAACTGTCGCTGTCAGTTGGAGTTAACTGTCGCTGTCAGTTGGAGTTAACTGTCGCTGTCAGTTGGAGTTAACTGTCGCTGTCAGTTGGAGTTAACTGTCGCTGTCAGTTAGAGTTAACTGTCGCTGTCAGTTGGAGTTAACCGTTTAAACTGTGCCTCTCCCGTGACGTCATCTGGGGTGATGTGCAAACCACCAATCCCGGCTCTACACATCTCACTCGGAGCTCCTAGGCTTATATAAGGGGCTGGGTTTCTTAGCTTGGGGTCTCCCTCTAAGAAGCTGATCATCTATCTCTCAAGATGCATTAAAGCTTTACTGCAGAAGGATCCGAGTGTTCTGCGTCGTTCTTGCTGGCGAGACGGTAGCGCGGGACAATCTACCCTCTGCCCTGAGTTGGGACAGAAGTAGACCTGATCTCTCAGTAGGCTCTTGATCTCTCCATCCTCTCAGGGCTTGTTGAGCTGGATGTAGTCCACAGGCCCATAGATATTATTGTTAATTTTTGTTTTGAAATAGGAACCAAGATATGATCCTAGAGCTCACCTCTGCCCTCTGCCCTCCGCCCTCTGTCCTCTGCCCTCTGTCCTCTGCCCTCAGCCCTCTGCTCTCTGCCCTCAGTCCTCAGCCCTGAGTGGTGGTGGGAGTAGAAATACTCTCTCAGATGTCTTCTGGTCACTCAGTACTCCCAGCCAAATTCAAGCTGGTTGTAGTCGGCAGTCTCAGAGATACCATTGTGAATTTTTGTTTGTATTTTATTTGTTTGGGGTGATAATTTGTGTGGATTTCTTTTTTGGTTTTTGGTAATGTGGTATTATGTATTGCCTACCTGTTTGTGAGTGCAGGTAAATTCCTTGGGTTGGAATTTTCCTTCCCGTACTTTCTATATGTGTGGAGTTTGATATGTTTTGTTTAAATCTAGTTTTGTCATGAAATGCCTTTTTTCTCCCTAGATGGATATACTATTCTGGGCTGTCATCTATACTCTCTTGTGAATGTAGAACATCTTTCCAGAAACTTGTGCCTTTCAGAATTTACATTATGCAGTCAGGTGCAATTCTGAACAGTCTGCCTATATATGTTACTTGACAATTTTCATTTGCTGCCCTTAATATAATTTCTTTTCTACATATTTGGTATTTTGATAATTACATTGTTAGTGGACATTTTTTGTACAGTCTATTTTGTATATTAGAGGCTACTTATACTTTTCATGGGCATGTCCTTCTTTATGTTGGAAAAGTTTCTTCCATGACATTGTTGAAGATGTTTATTTGCACCTTTGAGCTGGGCTTCTTCAATTACTTCTATACATACTCTTCTTAGTCTTATACTTTTCAACGTGTCCAATATTTCTTGTATAATTTGTGGCAAGGATCTGTTGGAAATAATATTTTATTTGCTTGATGAATCTATTTCCTGTAGATCTCCTTCAGAACCTGAGATTCTGTATTTCATCTCTTACGTTCTGTTGGTTATGATTTCATCTGTAGTTTATGCTCACTTTCCCATTCTATTTACAGCATTCCCTCAGTTTGTGTTTTCTGTATTTTCTCTATTTAAATTTTCAGGTCTTGAATTGTTTGAATTTTTTCTATAATGTGTCTCAGGGTTTTTCCTTGATATTTCTTGCATTCATTAAGACACTTATTTATTACTTGTATATTTTAGTTTGTGTATCCTCTATATCTTACATTTTTCTTCTCTTTCTTTAAGAGTTTTTCTCATTTGCTCCTTGAGGGAATCAATAATCTTTATTTTATCTTTTTTATTATTAATTTATAAATTTAAATTTAAATTAGAAACAAGGATGCTTCACAAGTCAGTTCCAGGTCCCTCTCCATTTCCCTCCTCTCCTCCCCTCAACACCACAATATCCCCTCATTTCCACAGGGAGGGTGAAGCCCTCCTTAGGGGTGTCCATAGTCTGTCATTTAATCCAGAGCAGGGCCTAGACCCTCCCCCAAGAGTTCATGGTGAGAGTGCATCTCACAGTGATGGATGGGAGTCCAAAGTCCATTTGTATACCCGGGATAAATACTGATATACTGCCCAAGGCTCAATAGATTACCTAGGCCTCCTCACGGACACCCACATTCAGGGGTTCTTAATCAATCCCATGCCGGATTCTGAGAAATCAGCCTGGGTTTCAAGAGTTAAACCTTGTCAGGTCAGCTGTTTCTGGGGTTTAAAGCAGCCCAGTCTTAACTCCTTTGGTCATCAGTCCACCCTATATGTTACTGGCTTTCTTGAGTTCAGCTCAGTACTTAGCCGTTGGAGTCAGCCTCTTCTTCCATCAGCCACTGAATGAAGGTTCTGTTTCCCAGACTCTCTGGCCATTGGATTGTAGGCTGGCACTCCCCAGAACTATGTCTAAATTCCGTTTATGAGAGAGTACATGCCATGTTTCTCTTTCTGTGACTGTGTTACCTCACTCAGGGCGGTTTCTTCTAGTGTCATCCATTTGCCTGCAAAACTCAGGATTCCATTGTTTTTTTTCTGCTGAATAGTACTCCATTGTGTAAATGTACCATATTTTCTCTATCTACTCTTCGGGTGAGGGGCATATAGGTTGATTCCAAGTTCTGGCTATTAAAAAAACGCTGCTATGAACACAGTGGAACAGACATCCTTGTTTCATGAATGGGCATCATTTGGATATATGCCTAAGAGTGGAGTTGCTGGGAATTGTGGTAGGTTTATTCCCATTTTTCTGAGGAATGTCCATACTGATTTCCAAAGTATCTGAACAAGTTTTAACTCCCACCAGAAATGGAGGAGTGTTCCCCTTTCACCACAACCTCTCCAGCATAAATTGTCATTGGTGTTTTTTATTTTAGCCATTCTGACAGGAGTGAGACATTATCTCAGAGTTGTTTTGATTTGCCTTTCCAGGATGGCTAAGGATGTTGACCACTTTCTCAAGTGCGTCTCAGCCATTTTAGACTCCTCTATTAAAAATTCTCTATTTAGTTCTGCAGCCCACTTTTTAATTGGATCCTTTGGTGTTTTGGATAATTGCTTCTTGAGTTATTTGTAAATTTTGACAATCAACCCTCTGTCAGGTGTGGGGTTATTGAATATTTTTTCCCATTGATCCTACCAATCCAAGAGCATGGGAGATCTTTCCATTTTCTGAGGGCTTCTTTAATTTCTTTCTTTAAAGTTTCAAAGTTCATGCATACAGGTCTTTCACTTTTTTGGATAGCATTACCCCAATGTATTTTATGTTGTTTGTGGCAATTGTAAAGGGTGATGTTTCTCTGATTTCTTTCTCAGCCCTTTTATCATCTGTGTATAGTAGGATGACTGATTTTCTTGATTTGTTTTTGTAGACTGCCACTTTGCTGAAGGTGTTAATCAGCTGTTAGATTTCCCTGGTAGCATTCTTTGGGTCATTTATGTAAACTATCAAATCATCAGCAAATACTAAAAGTTTGACCTCTTCCTTCCGTATTTGTATCCCCTTGATCTCCTTTTGCTTTTGTATGGCTCTGGGAAGAACATTAAGTAAAATGTTGAAAAGGTATGGAGAGAGTATACAGCCTTGTCTTGTTCCTGATTTTAGAGGGATTGTGTTGAGTTTCTGTCCATTTAGTTTGATATTTGCAGTTGCTTTGTTGTATATAGCTTTTATTATGTTTAGGTATGTTCCTGTTATCCAAGATCTCTCCAAGACCTTTATCATGAAGGGGTGTTGGATTTTGTCAAAGGCTTTTTCAGCATCTAGGGAGATGATCATGTGATTTTTGTTTTTCATCTTGTTTAAATGGTGGATTACATTGACAGATTTTCATACATTGAACCATCCCTGCATCCCTGGGATGAAACCTACTTGATCATGGGGAATGATTGTTTTGATTTGTTCTTGGATCCAATTTGCCTGTATTTTATTGAGTTTTTTTATCAATATTCATGAGGGATATTGGTATGAAATTCTCGTTCTTAGCTGTGTCTTTGTGTGGATTGGGGTTCAAGGTTATTGAAGCCTTGTAGAAGGAATTTTGCAAAGACCCTTCTGCTTGTATTGCATGGAGCACTTTGAGAAGAATTGGTATAAGATGTTCTTAAAATTTATGTTGGAATTCTGCACTGAGGTCATCTGGCCCTGGGCTGTTTTGGTTGAGAGAATTTTGATGACTGCTTCTATTTCCATAGGGGTTACAGTTCTATGTAAATTGCTTATCTGTTCTTGATCTAGTTTTGCCAAGTGATAGCTATCCAGGAAGTCATCCATTTCCTTTAAATTTTCAAATTTTGTGGAGTACAGGATTTCAAAGTATGACCTGATGATTCTCTGAAATTCCTCAGAGTCTGTTGTTATGTCCCCTATTACATTTCTGATTTTGTTTATTTGCATGTTCTCACTCTGCTGTTTGGTAAGTTTGGACAAAGGTTTGTCTATCTTGTTGATTTTTTCAAAGAACCAACTCTTCGTTGCATTGATTCTTTGTATTATTTTCCTAGTTTCCACTTTATAGATTTCAGCCCTCAATTTGATTATTTCCTGGCATCTACTCCTCCTGGGGGCGTTTGCTTCTTTGTGTTCTAGAGGTGGCAGCTGAGCGGTTGATTGTCTAGTATAACTATTTTCCCAGTTTCTTCATGTGGGCACTTAGTGATATGACCTTCCCAAGTAGCATTGCTTTCAAACTGTCACATAGGTTTGGGTATGATGTGTCTTCATTCTCAATGAATTCTCAGGAAGTCTTTAATTTCTGTTTTCATTTCTTCTTTGACACAGGATTGGTGCAGTTTGCATTATTCAATTTCCATGCGTTTGTAGGGTTTCTGCAATTTGTGTTATTGTTGAATTCTAATTTTAACGCATGGTGGTCTGACAAAGTGCATGGAGTTATTCCAATTATTTTGTAGCTGCTGAGGTTTGATATGTTGCCAAGTATGTGGTCGATTTTTGCGAAGGTTCCATATGGTGGTGAGAAGAATGTATATTCTTTTTTATGTGAATGAAATATTCTATAGATGTCTGTTAATCCCAGCTGTGTCATTACTTCTATTAGACCATTTGCTTCTTTGTTGATTTTCTGTCTGGTATTCCTGTCTAGTGGTGAGAGTGGGGTGTTGAAATCTCCACTATAAGTTTTTTGGGCTTTATAGATGATTTAAATTTTAGTTCTATTTCTTTTACGAATGTGGATGATTTTGTATTTGCGACATGGTTGTTCAGGATAGAAACTTCATCTTGGTGGATTTTGTCTCTGATGAGTTTGTAATGACCTCTTTCTCCTCTTTTGATTCATTTTAGTGTAAAATCTAATTTGTTAGATATTAGGATTGCTACCCCTGTTTGTTTCTTGGGTCCATTTGATTGGAAAATCTTTTCCCAACCATTAACTCTCAGGTAATGTCTGTCTTTGAGGGTGAGGTGTGTTTCTTGTATTCAGGAGGATGGAGTGTTCTGTCTTCGAAACCATCCTGTTAGCCTGTGTCTTTTTATGGGTGATTTATGGCCATTAATATTGAGGGATATAAATGACTATTGATTGTTCATTCTTTTGGATATGGAATGGTTGTCGTTGGTGGAATTATGTGTGGAATCCACATCTTTTTTCTTCTGGCTCTTGGTAAAGTGGGATTATCTAATGCTTATGTTTTTCTGGTTGTAGTTAACTTACTTGGATTTGAGTTTTCGTTCCAGAACTTTCTGTAGGGCTGTGTTAGGGGATATGTATTGCTAGAATCTAGTTTTTCATGGAATATCTTGCTTTTTTCTGTCTATAGTGATTAAGAGCTTTTCTGGGTATAGTAGTCTAGGCTGGCTTCCATTGTCTATTAGCATTGGTAGAATATCTATCCAGGACCTTCTGGCTTTCAGAGTTTCCATAGAGAAGTCAGGTGTAATTCTGATAGGTTTGCCTTTTTATGTTACTTGGCCTTTTTCCTTAGCTGCTCTTAATACTCTTTCTTCATTCTTTTTATTTGGGGTCTTGATTATAATGTGGTGAGGGGATATTTTTTGTTGTTCACTCTGTTTGGAGTTCTGTAAGCTTCTTGTACCTTCATTGGCATGTTTTTCTTTAGGTTGGGAAATTTTTCTTCTATGATTTTGTTGAATGTATCTTAAGCCCCTTTGAGGTATTTTCTTCACCTTCTTCTATACCTATTATTCTTAGGTTTGGTATTTTCATGGTGTCCCATATTTCCTGGATGTGTTGTTTTAAGGATTTGTTGGACTTAAAATTTTCTTTGGTTGATGAATCCATTAATCCTAGTGTATCTTCAACACCTGAGATTCTCTCTTCCATCTCTTTTATTCTGTTGTTAGTAATTCTTGTTTTAGTAGTACCTTACTGTTTGCCCTGCTTTTCCATTTCCAGCCTTTCTTCTGATTGTGTTTTTAAATTGTCTCTAATTTAGTTTAGCCCTTGCTCTGTTTGAATTGTTTCTTGCAATTTACAGTTTTTGTTGCATTTATGAATTTTTGTTTTGCTTATTCTTCCATTTCTTTCATTATTTGGTTTGCTTTTTCTTCCATTTATTGTAGGTTTTCCTTTGTTTTTTCATCAATTTCTTTGAGGCATACACCTATGTCCTCTTTAAGACCTCTATCATATTCATGAAGTTGTTTTATATTCATTCACTTCTGTTTAATTTGCATTTGGATGTTGGAGTCTTGCTGGTGGAGTCTCTAGAATCTGGGGTTGGTCATATTTTTTCTGTTGCTGAGTGTGTTTATGTATTGTCTCTTTCCCATCTCTTCTTCTAGTGGGTGCAGAAATAGCAACTTACATGTATGATACTTAGAGGACCAGAGTTTCCTTTCAGGGGGTGCTAGCAAGCCCAATACTCTTGTAGTTCTTCTATTCCATGCCCTAATTCTGGTCCTGTGGTTGGAGAAGAAGACAAGGAATCTGGGTTGCTTCGCCTCCCACCTGGTTTCCTGGTGCCTGGTTCTGCTGGTTTCTTGGTCACATTGGTTGAAGAGAAGACCTGGAATCTGGGCTGCTTTGCTCTCTGCCTGGATGGGAAGACTCTGTGCACTTCCAAGGTGATCCCCAGGTACTGGAATGCAGGGCCAGATGCAGGGTCAGATTTAACTGGCCCCAGCAGAGCTGACTGGTCCCCTGATCTCCTGGATCTGGTGGTTCTCTGGGTTTCGTTGGTTGAAAGAACCTGCAATATGGGCTGCTGTCTTTCTGCCAGGGATGGTAAGCTCTGTGCAGTTCCCAGAAGTTCTCCAGGAACAGGATGTGCTGGTTTCCTGGTCTGGTTGGTGGAAGAGAAGACCTGGAATCTAGACTGCTCAGCACCTGCCAGGATGGGAAGTTCTGTGCAGTTCCTAGGCGATCCCCAGGCACTAGAATTCAGGACCGGATTCAGGGCCTGTTTACCTGTTCCTTCTGGATGAGCTGGTCCCCTAGTCTCCTGGATCTGCTGGTTTCCTGGTCTCCTTGGTGGAAGAGAAGACCTGGAATCTGGGAAAATTGGCTCCCACCACAATTAGAAGTTCTGTGCAGTTCCCAGGTGAAGCCCAAGCACTGGAATACAGGCACAGATGCAAGGCCTGTTTTACCTGGTTCTGCCTGAGCAGCTGGTCCCCTGATCTCCTGCATCTGGTGGTTCTCTGGTTTCGTTGGTTGAAGAGAAGACCTGCAATATGGGCTGTTGGCTTTCTGCCAGGATGGTAAGCTCTGTGCAGTTCCCAGGTGATCTCCAGGCACTGGGTCTACTGGATTCCTGTTTTTGTTGGTGGAAAAGAAGAAATGGATTCTGGGCTGCAAGACTACATCCAAGATATGAAGCTCTGTGCCATTCCTAGTCGATTGCCAGGCACTGGAATGAAGACCCAGAAGCAGAGCCTGTTTTACTTGGTCCAACTGGACCTGCTGGTCCCCTGGTCTCCATGATCTTCTGGATTCCTGATCTCATTGTTTGAAGAGAAAAGATGAAATATGGACTGCTCAGCTCCTGCCGTGATGGTAAGCTGTGTGCAGTTCACAGGATATACACAGTCACTGGGTCTGCATTTTCCTGGATTAAGAGGTGGAAGAGAACGATGCAATGTGGCCTACTTGGCTTCTGCTGGAATGGGAAGCTCTGTGCAATTCCCAGGCAATCCTGAGGCGCTGGAATTCAGACCTTGATACAGGGCCTGTTTTAATTCATCCACCAGAGCAGCTAGTCCCCTGGACTCCTGGGTCTGTTGGTTTCCAAGTCTTTTAGGTGGAAAAAAGACCTGGAAAGTTGGCTGAGTGGCTCCCACAAGGAGGGGAAGCTGTGTGCATTTCCCAGGGGGATCCCCATGCACTGGAATGCAGTCCCATATGAAGGGCCTGTTTTAGCTGGTCTGCATGAGAAGTGGGTCCACTAGTCTCCTGGGTCTGCTGGTTTCCTGGTCTCCTTGGTGGAAGAGAAGACCTGGTATCTGGGCTGCTCATTCTTGCTGGGATGAGAAGTTCTGTGCAGTTCCCAGATGATCCCCAGGTACTGGATCTGTGGATTCCTGGTGTCGTTGGAGGAATAGAAGAGTTGGAATCTGGGTAGTTCCTTCTTTTCCGAATGAGAAGCTCTGTGCAGTTCCCAGGAGATCCCAAGCACTGGATCTGCTGGTTTCATGGTCCTGTTGGTGGAAGAGAAGACCTGGAATCTGGACTGCTTGGCTCTCACCAGGATGAGAAGCTCTGTGCAGGTCCCAGCTGATACCCAGCCACTGGAATGTCAGCATTCATGCAGGGTACTGTATTACCTGTTCCCACCAGACAAGCACTTTCCCCAGTCTCCTAGATCTGCTGGTTTCCTGGTCTCCTTGGTGGAGGAGAACCTGGGAATCTTGGCTGCTTTGTGCCTGTACAGATGGAAGCTCTCTGCAGTTCCAAGGCGATGGCCATGCACTGGATCTGCTGGTTTCCTTGTCCCGTTGGTGGAAGAGAAGACCTGGAAACTGCGCTGCTCGGGACCTGCCAGAATGGGATACTCTGTGCAGTCCCCTTGCTATTCCCAGGCACTCGAATTCAGACGCGGAGGCACTGCCTATTTTACTTGGTCCCGCTGGACCAGCTGGTCAACTGGTATGGATGTGCGCATTTCCTGGTCTCCTTGGTGGAAGAGAAGACTTGGAATCTGGGCTGCTCTGCTCCCGCCGAGGAGGGAAGGTCTATGCAGTTCCCAGGTGGTACGAACACACTGGATCTGCTGGTTTCTGGTGACCTTGTTGGAAGTGAAGACCTGGAATCTGGGCTGCTCAGCTCCTGCCAGTATGAGAACATCTGTGCTGTTCTCAGGTGATCCCCAGGCACTGGAATACAGGACTGGATGCAGGGCCTGTTTTGCATGGACATGCCTGACCAGCTGTTTCCCTGGTTTCCTGGATCTTCTGATTTCCTGGATTTGTTGGTGGAAGAGAAAACCTGGAATCTGGGCTGCTCGGCTCCTGCCAGGAAGGGAAGCTCTGTACAATTCCCAAGTGATCCCCACGCACTGGATCTGCTGGATTTCTTGTTTTGTTGGTGGAAAAGAAGACCTGGAATCTGGGCTGCTTGGCTCCTGCCATGATGGGAAGCTCTGTGCAGTTTCCAAGCTATCCCCTGCCACTGGAATGCAGGCCCAGATGCAGGGCCTGGTTTACCTTGTCCACCCGGACAAACTGATCCTCTGGATTGGATCTGCTAATTTACTGTTATCGATGGTGGAAGAGAAGACCTGGAATCTGTGCTGCTTGGGTCCCAGCTCGATTAAAATTTCTGTGCAGTTCCCAGGTGATCTTCTGGCACTGGAATGCAAGCTCAGATGCAGAGCCTGTTTGACATGGTTCTGCTTGAGGAGCTGGTCCCCTGATCTCCTGGATCTGCTGTTTTCTAGTCATGTTGGTGGAAGAGAAAACCTGGAATAATTGCTGCTCACTTCATGCAAGAATGGGAAGCCCTGTGCAGTTCCCAGGTAATCTCCAGGTACTGGGTCTCCTGGATTCCTGTCCCATAGATGGAAGAGAAGACCTGTAATCTTGGCTGCTCTCTTCATGCTGGGATGGGAAGCTCTGCAGTAGGTATTGGATCTACTGGATTCCTGGCCTCATTGTTGGAAGAGAAGACCTGAAATATGAGCTTCTTGGCTCATGCTAGGATGGGAAGCTCTGTGCATTTCACAGGCGATACCCAGGCACTGTGTCTGTTAGTTTCCTTGAATCGTTGGAGGAAGAGTAAAACTGGAATCTTGGCTGCTTGCTTCCTGCTGTATTTGGAATCTCTGTGCACTTCCCAGGCAATCTCCATTCACTGGATCTGCTGGTTTCCTGGTCTCCTTATTGGAAGAGAAGAACTAGAATCTGGACTGCTCAGCTCCTGCCATAATGAGAAGATCTGTGCAGTTCCCAGGATATCACTAGGCAGTGGATCTGCTGGGTTACTGGTCCCCTTAGTTTGACCAGGACTTGGAATCTGGGCTTCATGCTTCCTGCCAGGAAGGGAAGCACTGTGCAGTTCCCAGGCATCTCCAGGCACTGGAACTGCTTTTTTCGTTGTCTTGTTGGTGGAAGCGAACCCTGGATTCTGGGCTGCTCAGATCCGCACAGTGATGTGAAGCTCTGCACTAGTTTCCAGGCCTCTCCAGGCACTGGATCTGCTGGTTTCCTTGTCTTGTTGGTGGAACAGAAGACCTGGAATCTGGGCCTGCTGGTATCCTGCTGTGATGGGCAGCTCAGTGCATGTTCCCAGGATATCCCCAGGCACTGGAATGCAGGCACAGATGCAGGGCCTGTTTTACCTTTTCCTCCTTGACAAACTGGTCCTCTGCTTTTTATTTGCTCATTTACTGTTATCAATGGTGGTAGAGAAGACCTGGAATCTGGGCTGCTCGGTTCCCACAGCGATTGAAAGTTCTGTGCAGTTCCCAGGTGATCTTCCCGGACTGGAATGCAGGCCCAGATGCAGGGCCTGTTTTACAGGGTTTTGCTTGAGGAGCTGGACCCTGATCTCATGGATCTGCTGGTTTTCTGGTTATGTTGATGGAAGATTAGACCTGGAATATTGGCTGCTGGCTTCATGCCGAGATGGGAAGCTCTATGCAGTTCCCAGGCGATCTCCAGGTACTGGATCTACTGTGTTCCTGGTCTCCTTGGTGGAAGGGAAGACCGGAAATATGGACTACTTGGCTCATGCTGTGATGAGAAGCTTTGTACATTTCACAGGCGATACCCAGAAACTGTGTCTGCTAGTTTCCTCTACTCGTTGGTGGAAGTGAAAAACTGGAATCTTTGCTGCTCGCTTCCTGCCATGATTGGAATATCTGTGCACTTCCCAGCTGATCTCCATTAACTAGATCTGCTGGTTTTCTGGTCTCATTGGTGGAAGAGAAGAACTGGTGTCTGGGTTGCTCTGCTCCCATCAGGATGCTAAATACTGTTGTGTTCCTACCTGATCCCCAGCCACTGGAATGCAAGCCCTGATGCAGGGCCTGTTTGACCTGATCCTGCCTGAGATTCTGGTCCACTGGTCTCCTGGATCTGCTGGTTTCCTGGTCTGATTGGCAGAAGAGAAGACCTGGATTCTGGGCTGCTCAGCTCCTGCCAGGATGAGAAGCTCTGTGCAGTTCCCAGGCTATCCCTAAGCACTGTGTCTGCCGGGTTCCTGGTCCCCTTGGTGGAAGGGAAACTTGGAATCTGGGCTTCTTGCTTCCTGCCAGGAAGGGAAAGTCTGTGCATTTCCCAGGTGATCCCAAGACACTGGATCTGCAGGTTTCCTGGTCTCGTTGGTGGTAGAGAAGAACTGGAATCTGGGCTGCTCAGCTCCTGCCGGAATGGGAAAATCTGTGCTGTTTCCAGGTGATCCCCATGCACTGGATTTGTGGGGTTCCGGGACTCCTTGGTAGAAGAGTAGACCTGGAATCTGGGCTGCTTGGCTCCTGCTGTGCTAGGAAGCTCTGTTCAGTTCCCAGGGCTGATCCCTAAGTCACTGGAATGCAGGCCAGGATGCAGGGCCTATTTTACATGGTCCCACCGGAACAACTGGTCCCCTGGTTTGGATCTCTTCGTTTACTGGTCTCATTGGTTGATGTGTAGACATGGCATCTGTGTTGCTTGGCTTCCACCGAGATTAGAAGCTCTGTGTATTTTCCAGTGGATAACAAGCACTGGATCTGCCAGGCGGTGGTGGCACACAGCTTTAATACCAGCACTCAGGAGGTAGAGGCAGGTAGATCTCTGTGAGTTTGAGGCCAGGCTGAACCAACAGCCTCCAAAACAATACAGAGAAACCCTGTCTCTTAAAACCAAAAGAAAAAGAA